>NC_135417.1:11440000-11475000 GCF_051991245.1 Festucalex cinctus
GGGTTACATGCTTTTAAAGCAATAGAACACAATATTCTGTGGGCCGTGCAAAATCAGTCAAAATCCAGTCAAACAGCCGGGAGCCAACGGGATTGCGAAATGTTAAAATGGCGGCGAGTGAATGAGTTAATAACAATTATTTTAGTTCACTAAAAGTAAGGAAATGACAAAATTAAAATTAAATAAACAATTTTGTTAACGAAAAAAAATAAAAACGAAAATGCTTTTGAAAATCCGAAAACTAACTGAAATTACATTTTGTGTTTACAAAACTAACTGAAACTACAATTATAGCAAAAATGTCCTTTGTTTTTTAGTCTTTGGTGTGATTTTTAGGAGATTTATTTTGATATCAACCGGAATAATCACAGTTGATTGATAGTATGTCACACAGAGGTGACGTCATCTAGCGGCAGCCAATAGAAAAGCACCAAAAGATGACGTCGCTCGCATGGTGTTTTTTAAATATTGCGCACAAGTAATACACATAAAAAGAACAAAAAAACTAAGACTAACACTAAAACCAACTAAAACTAAGCATTTATTAAAGAACAAAAATTAATAAAAACACAACCACCCTGAAAAGTAATAAAAACGAACTAAAATTTGAAAAAAAAAAAAAAAAAAAAACTCAAAATGAAATAAAAATTGAAATAAAAAAAATCCAAAACTATAATAACCCTACTGCCATATTACAAATAAATTGGTTTATATACATTTTTCCAAATATGCAAAAGCACAAATAAATTATTTGTACCATGTTTAGGACTAAACACAATTTCTCTTCATAACATGATGTGGCCCTTGATTTTCTGTATGTGGCCCTCAAATGAAAAAGTTTGGACACGCCTGTTTTAATGCTATCACGTAGCTTAGCACGGAGCGTGTGTTCATCCATACTAAGGACTAAGTTGTCATTGAGAGCTAAATAGATTCTATCGGCGTGCTCGTTGCTTCACGCGAGCGTCGACTGGAGAACAAGTGGACTCGTTTCGCCTTATCGCTGATCAAATAAGCAGCTCATATATGCGGATAATTGATGAGCTCTTTGTATCCTTTTATCCTCCCATCAACCCTTTTCTCCTCTAAAATGCTGAAGACATTAATCTCTGACGCTCACCTGTGTACAAATCTGCAGGCCAAGTATTATTACAGCGACGACACACTTTACACATTTTAATACGAATTTCAGTCGCTAGCACACTGTAGTTAAGAGGGACATTTCATTCTAGTCCAGGATTTTGCCCATCTCAAAGTCAGCTGGGATCGGCTCCAACACAACCTAAGAAGTGGGAACCAAAATTTGGTGTTTAAATATATATATATGTAGATTTTGTGTTAATAAAACCGCAAAGCAAAAGAACACAGATTGACAATACTTAAATACATGTAGAACCAACTGATTTGCAGACAGTTAAAAGCAAAACAAGTAAATAAAAGACCATATAGTGAAGTTGAATGAATATGTGTACATGGTGTTCCACAGGGTTCAATTCTAGGGCCTCTGCTGTTTTCATTGTAGTCTGCATGCTGCCACTTGGTCCAATAATAATTAAAAAAAAAAAACAAAAAAAACAAAGTGGTGGTTGTTGTTTAGTGTTCTATAAATATAGAGTTGAGTTGAGTGTTGGGTGTCGCCATCATAACCGCATGACCAACACAACTAGCTGGCTAGCTAGGAAAATTAAAGGAACACTTCATTCACTCATTTGCTCCCAAAAACGCATAAATACGTTCTATTTTACATGTTCTAAGTGTCCCAAAGACGTATTTATACAATATTATGTTTTATTTATTTTTTTTACGCTAGAGCATACAGAAGGCTTTGATGCAGCCTCTCACTCATCATTTTTTTCCTGATGAAAGACATGAAGAGGTGGCTTAAAGAAATGGTAGTTATTACGAAAAAATGGCCAGCAGGTGGCAGCAGAGTACAAGAGATCAGCCAGAGCCATGTTGCAACAAGCTCTTTTTGTCAATGTTTTCACCAGGAATGTGAATATCGATGAAACTTAGCTATGCTAATTGCTGCAAAACGGAAACTTTTTTTTCCCCCTTATGAAAGCAGAGACTTTAATGTTTCTTTTGGTAGGTTCCAAGTTTTCATAGCAATAGAACACAATATTCTGTGGACCTTGCAAAATCAGACAAAATCCAGTAAAACAGCCGGGATTGTTTCTGTGAAAATGGCTGGGAGTGAATGAGTTCATGTGCAGATGGGGAATAAAACGACAAAGTTTCTAAATTCACGGTAAAAAAAAAAAAAAAAAAAAGCCAGATTATACCTGTTCATTATGCTCAGCAGTAAACGCATGTCTTGAATTTGGGTGGATCACATCTTATTTTTCAATAAAGAAGGGTTCAGTGAATGCACCACCACAAGAGATTTATAGAATTTTAAAATCGTTGTATATATTTTCAATGAACCTAGCATGTAGGGGTGTGAATTGCCTCGTACCTGACGATTCGATTCGTATCACGATTCACAGGTCACGATTCGATTCGATACCGATTAATCCCGATACGAATTTATAAGTCGATTGTTGCGATTTTTTTCATTCAAATTTAGAAAATACTAATCAGTAAGCTTGTAGAGTGTAAGATTTATATGAAAATGTATTATTTATTTATCTGAAATTTCAGTCTTATAGAGGTTGTAATCTGTTTCATGTTTGAACAGCATTAAAATAAAATATTAAGGCTTAATGTTCCGTTCATAACATTCTTCCATGCTCAAGGTGTGAATCCTAACCCGAAGTCAGACGTTTTGTTGAATATTTTTCCATTAAAAATGGAAGTTTAAAAATCGATTCACACACACACACACAAAAAAAGGCAATGATGATAAGACGTTGAATCGGTAAGACTACCGAATGAATAATTCTGAGCTTTAAAAAAAAAAAAAAAAAAAAAAAAAAAAAAAAAAAATCGATGTAGTATCGCGATATATCGCCGAATCGATTTTTTTTTAACACCCCTAATGCATATGGAACGTGGAATGAAACCGGGAGAACGTGCAAACTCCAAAAAGGAGAACCGGTCACCCATGCCGTTCCAGTTATAGTTCACCTTATATATATGACTAACTTCCTATTAAGTGGCACTAATGCGGGGGTGAGTGAGAGTCCTCCAAAAACAAGTGGCCACAAAAAAAAAATCAGTTCCAGGTGTGGTTAATAGCGCACATCAAAGTAGACAAGGCGCTTTAAAAACGAGTTTGCGGTCTTGTCCCCTCATAAAAGCGTCAAGTCAAATGTTCACCAAAAAAAAGCTGATCAAGGCGAGTAAGCGGTGCACGTTTTGACACACGTGCTCTCAGATATGCATGTAAAATATATATGTAAAATATATATGCGTGCCTGCATACCGCGCACGTACGCACGCACACGCAAATACACCAGAACTGCAACGGTCCAAAAACAAGGCCATTAGAAGACCAGACTTCCACCACTAATTGACAGTTATATTTAATGCCTGTGGTGAGTAAATACTTGAGGGTAGTGAACTGAACCTTTGGGCCATAAATCAGAGGAAAAACTGGATGGACAGCAAAACTTACCCAAAAAAGGTTGAGGTAAAGGTGAGGTGGTGCCAAACGTTAACTTTCTGAGATAATGACTATTGATGTCTGTTCATCTGTAAAGTGTATTTTTATACTTCATCTATATCAGGGGTGTCCAAACTACGGCCCGGGGGCCATTTGCGGCCCGCCGCCCATTTTTCAGTGGCCCGCAGCATCTGCTAAAAAATGTCATTTGACTCAGTTCAAATATTTATAATCCATTTAATTTTAATACAAGTGGTCTTAAAGGTTATTTTAGTGAACGAAATAACTCAAAAACAATTTCCTTAACGAAATAAAATAAAAACGAAAATGCTTTTCTTTAAATACGAAAACTAACGGAAATTACATTTTATGTTTGCAAAACTAACTAAATCTAACTATAATTACAGCAAAAAAAAATTCCTTCGTTTTAGTCGTTGGTAATTAATTTAATGCATGAGACTTTGCGGATGACTTTAAATGTAATTTTTAGTATTTATTTTGATCTAAACCGGAATAATGACATTTGAAAATATGTCATCTAGTAGCAACCAATAGAAAAGCACCTTAAGATGACGTTGCTCCCATGGTGTGTTTTTTTTAAATATTACGCACAAGTAATACACATTAAAAAAATAAAATAAAATAAATAAATAAATAAAAACTAATACTAAAACTAAGCATTTATTAAAGAACTAAAACTAATAAAAACTAACAGAACCACCCTGAAAACTAATTAAAACTAACTGAATTTAAAAAAACAAAACTCAAAACAAAACAAAAACTAAAATAAAAAATTCCAAAACTATAATAACCCTAACTGCCATCTTACAAACAAATTGGTTTATGCACTATAGCATTTTTCTAAATATGCAAAAGCATAAATCAATTATTTGTACAATTCTTTTTTTTTTTTAGGACTAAACACAATTTCTGTTCATTTCTGTATGTGGCCCTCCAATAAAAAAAATTTGGACACGCCTGATCTATATTATAGTCTTTTATTGGCTGGCTGTGTCATGCCAAATGATTTTTTTTTTTTTTTTTTTAAATTTTATAAGCAGAAGCACATTAGACGACTTCTGTACCATACAAACGCACGAGACCTCAACTCTGCTCACGATGATACGCGTCAAGTGCGGTTCAACATGCAGCTTGCCCTCCGGGCTGGATTGCAAATTGACAGCTTTTTAAGATTGAGTGAGTCCAACAACCGACTGAGACAGACATGCGAAATGCCATTTCCGCTTCCGATCTATCTCAAGTGTTTTTATAAATGAGCTTAACGCGTCTGCATAGAACTACCGGTATACGCCTGACTCCGACCTTGCCCCTCCCCCTTCCAATCACGTAAGCCGCGAGACACATGGTGGAAGTGATTAATGTTAAATCGTATCTGTCGGGCTAATTAAATGAAGCTTTTGCTCAGAGACAACTCTTCAGTGCCGTGACTTTTCACTTAAATCTCCAGCATTCAAGTCAAGTCAGGTCAAGTCGAGTCAAGTCAAGTCAAGTCAAGTCAAGTCAAGTCAAGTCAAGTCAAGTCAAGTCAAGTCAAGACAAGACAAGACAAGACAAGACAAGACAAGACAAGACAAGACAAGACAAGACAAGACAAGACAAGACAAGACAAGACAAGTCAAGTCAAGTCAAGTCAAGTCAAGTCAAGACAAAACAAGACAAGTCAAGACAAGTCAAGTCAAGTCAAGTCAAGTCAAGTCAAGTCAAGACAAGACAAGACAAGACAAGACAAGACAAGACAAGACAAGTCAAGTCAAGTCAAGTCAAGTCAAGTCAAGACAAGACAAGACAAGACAAGACAAGACAAGTCAAGTCAAGTCAAGTCAAGTCAAGTCAAGTCAAGACAAGACAAGACAAGACAAGACAAGTCAAGTCAAGTCAATTCAACCTAAGCCATGTTCGCAAAACGCCATACAAAACAAATCAAATGGCATTAAATGCAAATGCTTGTTGAATTAAATTAAGAAGGGAATGTGTATATAGGTGTTCATCTCGCGACGCAAAAGATATGGTTTTCGACATGTTGGCCGTTTGAAAGTGGAACGATTTCGATTTGGGTGGGATTCAATTCGATATGGTTCAAGAGGGTATGATGCAATTATTACTTGTGCTATGTTTGAATCGTTTTACAGACATGAACTCGGCGATACTATAAATGTGCAATTTCCGTATAAGACATTTTATTGTTTTCTAATAAAAGACCATTCGATGCATATTGGTATATTTTAAAGTGGGACAATTTATTTACATTTTTGTTACATACACTAAGGTTCAAAGGTTGGGGTCACCAAGAAATTTCGTTATATTTGAAAGAAAAGCACTGTTATAAATACATACATACATACATATATACATATATACATATATATATATATATATATATATATATATATATATATATATATATATATATATATATATATATGTATTAGGGATGGGCGAGTACCGACTTTTTCCAAGTACTCGTGACGCAGACGAGTACAAGCGAGCGAAGACGTTAAGTGAGTCCTCCTTGCCTGTAAGTGGCGCTAGCTTGCAGCAGTTTTTCACCCAAAACTTCACCGGTTTGGAAATACTTCAAAATTGTGAATCTTAAACTAAAAAGAGCATTTGTCTGTTTCATTTCAAGCGCTAAGACTATTGAAGAGTGACTGTGCTTGTTTTTTGTTTTTTTTGTTTGTTTTTTTTTGTCAAAATTAAAGGAAATATATTTGTTTAAAAATATATTTTAGTGATTTTTTTTTATTTGTCGTGAGTACTGAGGGTCTGAAAATAAGTGGTATCAAACATCACTACTATATATATATATATATATATATATATATATATATATATATATATATATATATATATATATATATTAAAAAAATAAAAAAATAAAAAAATCATGCTTCAAAAAAATTTGAAGCATGATTTTTTTTTTTTTAAGCCACTGTTTGTACAAAAGAATAAACTCTTCTCCTCTCAAAAAGTTACTTTGTAAAAGCAACAATCAATTATTAGTTATAACTAAACGAATAGTAGGGGGAAAAACAAAACTGACAAATGGATTATTCAACGGCTGTTAAACGTGCAATATTGTGTTTCCTACTTCCTTATTGTGTCTCCATTGCAAACTAAATGAAATTGTATCCTCCAGTCCAAAATCTACCCCCCCCCCCCCACCACCACTTTCACCACCCAGCAGCAAATGTTCCTCCCTCCCTTCCGTTCCTCCTCCGAAAGCTGCGACTGTACACTTGCAGCTCTCTAAATAGGGTTATTCCCCAAGAGGTTATTGGGGGGGGGCAGGATAAAAGGTAGACTGGCACTTTGAGCCAAACGCACTCTCCTCCTCTCTCGACATCTTCTTCAATCCCCTTCCTCTCTGAGGACAATCTTTCTTTTGACTCCCAACCCACCACGGAATATTAGTCTTTTTTCTTTTTTTTTTTTGCATGTAATCAGCCAACACTTGCACCCAAAAGAGTTTGGATTCATTAAAAGCACTCAGATATTCAGGCCAGCTGCCTCCTGGAGACTGGCTCAAGACAAGGTGGAGACAGACAGGCGGACGAGCATGCGGGTGCACATTTTTTTTTTTTTTTTTTTTTTTTTTGTGTCGTGCATGTGTTACCTCACTTTTTTTCTTTTTTTTTTTTTGCGGAGTAACCTAACGCTCGGCTGTGATCGGGCGGTGCTCGGCACAATTCTGGGTAACGACTGGTTGCATGTGCGTGTGGAGTTGAGGTGAAGGGGTGTGTGTTTTTTTTTTTTTGGGGGGGGGGGGGGGGGGCACTCATTTATGCACACATACAGCTGTGCATGCACTCACTTACACACGTTGCAGACACACCAGCTCAGCAAGGATTTTCAAATTGAGACTGCTGATCCATCTATAAGCAAGCAAAGCGCCTTCCATCTTTCTATTACAGAGAATTGAGCTTGCATTCTAATACAATTACGCTGACGAAGAGCATGTTAGGGCTGACCAAACTTTTTTTCATTTGAGGGGCCACATACAGGAAATCAGAAGGACGCAATGGCCACATGATGTTATGAAGAGAAATTGTGTTTAGTCCTAAAAAAAAAATTGTACAAATAATTTTTTATTTGTGCTTTTGCATGCTTAGAAAAAATGCTACAGTATATAAACCAATGTATTTGTAATATGGCAGTAGGGTTATTATAGTTTTGGAATTTTTCATTTTAGTTTTTATTTTGTTTTGAGTTTTGTTTTTTTAAATTTAGTTAGTTTTAATTAGTTTTCTGAGTGGTTCTGTTTTTTATTTTTTATTAATTTAGTTCTTTAATAAATGCTTAGTATTAGTTTAGTTGGTTTCAGTATTAGTTTTAGTTTTTTTTGTTTTTATGTGTATTATTTAATATTTAAAAAAACACCAATGTCATTATTCCGGTTTATATTAAAAAAAAAAAAAAAAAAAAAAAAAAAACATCTACTAAAAATCACATTTAAAATTATCCCCAAAGGCTCATGCATTAATTTAACTACCAAAAACTAAAACGAAGGACGTTTACTATAATTATAGTTAGTTTGATTTTAGTTCGTTTTGTAAACATAAAATGTAGTTTCAGTTAGTTTTCTTTTTTTTTTTAAAAAAAAAAGCATCTTCGTTTTTATTTTATTTCGGTAACAATGTTTTTGTTTTTGTTTTTTCATTAGTTTTAGTTGACTAGAATAACCTTTAATAGCACCTGTGTTTTTCGACACCCTCCCCTTCTTATTTTGACCATCTCCAAACATTTTGTTTTTATTTTATTTGAACTGAGTAAAATGCCATTTTTAGCAAATGTCGCGGGCCACTAAAAAAAAATCACAAATCACACAAATCAATATCACACTTTTTTTTTTCAGTACATCTTTTTAATTTTAACTCAATTTTATGAATTATGAAATTGCTGTATCAATGACTAAAAGATGCAGCCATATTTCTATTAGTTTAACTTTTTTCTGTTTTTCAAACAAACTTCAAAAAATATTTTCTTGTTCATTAAGAACAGAAATAAAAGTTGCGATTAATCGTGAGTTAACTATTGAAGTCATGCGATTAATCACGATTAAAAATTTCAATCGCACCCCTAATTTAATTATTCACACAGAATCCTCATTAGATTTTCTGGGTTTGCCTGTAATATAATATTTCGCTTCAGCGATACATATAAAAAAAAAAATCTATCACATTGCGTGATGACCTGGCGTGATCTTGCAAGTATGCAACATTCATATTTACATCACAACGAACACAGAACAAATATTTTCATTATTGAAATAATCGTTTCCAGATACTGAGGAAAGCTGTCATTTTCAAAGATTCTTTGCTAAACATACTTTTTCTTGCGGACATTATCTGCACCGGCATCTGACCTTGCCGTATTCAACTTCAATCTGTTTTCCTCCCGCTGTTTTAACTGTACAATACATACAAAAATATGTTGAATGAAGAGCACAGCTGATGGTGCTGCTTTGACAAGTCGTACATTTCACACCACCCAGACCGAATTCACTCTCATGAGAAAATATGCGGCCAGGGCGTTTGGCCTTCGAGAGATATAACTCATATGATCCGCAGCATTGCATTTGAAAAGGATCAAGAGAGGCCAAAAGAGCGGATCGTCTATCGAGTAATCATATATTAATCAAGTGTTATATTTATCTGTGACCAGATGAGTATTTTTATTTTTTTTTAATTTATGTAGTTTTGCCAATTTCAAATACATTTAGCATGTGAAAAAAACAAACAATTGTATTTAATGCTCATCTTAAATATAATATATTTGGTAGGGAATTTTGATGTTAAAATTCTACCTATACATAAAATTGTGATCAATTCACAAACATTTACTGCATGGACGTCATTTTTAGAGGCCAGAGATAACAAAAAAAAAATAAAAAAAAATACTCATCAGTAACTATACTATTTATTTATATTTATCTCTTTCTCTTTTCTTTTTTTTTTTATGTAAATCTTGCATCTTGTGGTTTGGCTTATCTTATTTACATGGATGTGTCAATACATACAACCACATTTCGCTTGTTAACTCATTCAAACCCAAGAACGTATAAATACGTTTTTTAATACTTTGTCCTGCACTCCCAAAAACGTTTTTATACTTTTTATGTTTTTTTTTTTTTTTTAAATTTATTACAGACTATACAGAAGTCTTTGATACCGCTTCTGACATGAAGAGGTGGCTTAAAGAAATGGTAGTTATTACCAAAAAAATGGCCAGCAGGTGGCGGCAGGGTACAAGAGATCAGCCAGGGCCATGTTGCAACAAGCTCTTTTTGTCAATGTTTTCACCAGGAATGCGACTATCGATGAAACTTAGCTATGCTAATTGCTGCAAAACGGAAACAGATACTCCCCCCCCCCCCCTTTATGAAAGAAGAGACTCTCATCTTTTTTATGGTAGGTTCCTTGTTTTTATAGCAATAAAACACAAAATTCTGTGGGCCTTGCAAAATCAGTCAAAATCTAGTAACGAAGTGGTTTACTTGAGTGAAAATGGCTGGGAGGGAATGAGTTAATCGTAGTGATGTGTCGGTCACGATCCAATCGAATCTTTTGAACGGCTCTTCAACGTGAATGATGGGAACCGAGTCTTGATCGAGAGCCGTTTTATGCTTTATGAAGTCTCAAATGGTGTAGATTAATCAATGATTTTTTTCATGAAAGGTCTCAAATATTAAAAGGAATAATTCTGATGATCTAGTCATTTTTATTATTATTATTATTATTATTATAAGAATGTTCTTATAATGTCAAAATCCTTGCTTCAGTCAAATTGGCTGGGAGTGAATGAGTTAATATCTTTTAAGAACGAAAGAACGAAGAAAGATGATTTAACGTAAAAACACATTTGTAAGCCTTTCAAGTAATGACAATAAGCAGGGACCAAAGGCTCGAGAAGACGGATGAGAGTGCAGTGAGGGTCTCGAAGGAGCACCCTGCTGTCTCTCCAAACATTCCGAAGCAAATGAGCATGCCTTACAAGATTTGATTAGGTGTAAATTAAAACTTCATTAACCGTCAGTGGCGATTAACAGAAGGGCAGAGAAAATGCCTTTGTTTGAGTTCATCACAAAATGCGCTCTCTCATTTGATCATCTTTGCCTGCGTCATATATAATTGATGTTCCTGTACGTTTTCAGCATTCAGCTTTGATCTTCAAAAACAATGTGGTGATCTTCTCTTGAAATATGTATGACATAGTCACATTAATTGGGTTAAACAAGTCAAAGCTCATAATGAACTCATCTTTCCACTGTACATTTTCACACATTTTAAAAATGTTTATTCATTGAAAATACATTCTAAGGCTTTGTTTTTCTTTTAATATCAGCTGACACTCGATGAGAGGTTTCCGGTGAGAATCTCGACTCAGGTCATAGTATATTAACTCATTTGCTCCCAATAACGTATAAATACGTTTTTTTTAAAATGTTGTAAGTATCCCAAAGACGTATTTATACGTTTTTTTATTTTTTTTTATTTTTATGCTAGAGCATACAGAAGGCTTTGATTTAGCCTCTCAACTGCAAAGAACGGTTGCAGAAATGGTAGTTATTACACAAACAGCAAGCAGCTAGCAGCAGAGCAAAGGAGATCAACCAGGGCCATCTAAAAAAAAAGCTAAATTTTTTTTTTTTTTGGGTGTGCAAACTGATGAAACTTAGCTCTCTCCTAATGCTAATTGCTGCAAAACGGAAACAGAAAAAAACATTTTTTTTTCCTGATGAAAGAAGAGACTTTAATCTTTCTTTTGATAGGTTGCATGTTTTTATAGCAATTAAACACAACATTGTGTGGGCCTTGCAAAACCAGTCAAAATTCAGTAAAACAGCCGGGATTGCTTCTGTGAAAATGGCGGCGAGTGAATGAGTTAATTTTCCATAGATGAGAATGTTTGTAAAAAAAAAAAAATGTGGTCAAGATGGTCAAGGTAAGAAGGGAGGGTATCGAAAAAAAGGTGCTATTAAAGGTTATTTTAGTAAACTAAAACTAATGAAAAAACAAAAAAACAAAAAAAAACAACAACAACAACAAAATTGTTACCGAAATAAAATAAAAACAAAAATGTTTTTAAAAAAATTAAAACTAACTGAAACTACATTTTATGTTGATAAAACTAACTAAAACTAACTATATTTATAGCAAACATGTCCTTCGTTTTCGTCTTTGGTAATTCATTTAATGCATGAGCCTTTGGGGATGATTTTTAAATGTGATTTTTAGTACATTTATTTTGATATGAACCAAAATAATGACGTTTGAAAGTATGTCACACAGAAGTGACGTCATCTAGCAGCAGCCAATAGAAAAGCACCTTCACCTGATTTTTAAATATTGCGCACTAGTAATACATATTTAAAAAACAAAAAAACAAAAAACTAATACTAATAAAGGAAACTAACAAACTAAACAAAAAGCAAGCATTTTTTAAAGAACTAAACAGAACCACCTAAAATGAAAAATTCCCAAACTATAATAACCCTACTGCCATATTACAAATAAATTTGTTTATATACCGTAGCATTTTTCTAAATATGCAAGAGCACAAATAAATTAATTGTACAATTTTTAGGACTAAACACAATTTCTCTTCATAACATTATGTGGCCCTTGCGTCCTTCTGATTTTCTCTATGTGGCCCTCAAATGAAAAAGTTTGGACAGCCCCGTTGTAAAGAAATTGTCTCACGTCCACAATTTGATAACCTTCTCACCTGAACACGTTTTTACAGCCAAGCACTGCCACAGGATATTTGATCCAAAGATAAAGTACAGATGGTGAAGATACATTTTTTTAACCTCCTCACAGTCTTGCGGGTGGAAAAAAAAAAAATGGTGACGAAAGCAGAATTTGTCAGTCGGGAAATGTGAGAGGCGCTTAAACGAAGCTCTTTAAAATCAAAAAATGGCCAATTAGTGAAGTGTCAGCTGCCATTTTTTTTTTTTTTGTAGTTCACACATGGTTTTCTTGACGCCACGCGACGTTTCAGTAGATGTGGGTTTGAAGCCCGTTCTTGATGTATTTGGTTTTGATGAGGGTCAGGTGACACCTCAGGGGTTTTGAAAAGAAGCACTTCTGAAGCTGTGGAGAAATGACACAGTGGGAAAGGAATGGGGGAAATGTTTTTTTTGGAAATTCCATTTGATGCACTTGAGACGATCACAAGTCTGTTTTAATTGACTCATTACACGAGATTACCTGTCCAAATCGTTTGAAGATCTTACCCCAAACGGAAGCTTTAATAATATCAATTAACCAGCAGTAATGGGTTCAAATCTCCGTGATTCACGGAGAAAGACAGCGGAGGATTCTATACGATGTAGTGTATGTATAATCATTTTAACTGGTCTTAAAATTATGTCAGATTGGTCATACATTGAGAAGATGGACTGTAAAATACAAATGACTGTGTTTTTGATTGGGTCATTGTATATATTAAAATCTTGTATTATGTCCCTCATGATGAGGATGTCAGTCAGTTGTTATGCAGTTGCTGTGTCCCTTTATGATGATGAAGTTATCAGTTGCTTTTCAGTTGCTATGTTACATGTAATGATGAAATTTGCATTTGCTATGCAGTTACTATGTCCCTTATGATGATGAAGTTTTCATTGATTTGCAGCTATGTGCCTTGTGATGATGAAATTGTCAGTTGCACTGCAGTTAATGTCACTTGTGATGATGAGGTTGTCGTTGATTTGTAGTTGCTATGTGCCTTGTGATGATACAATTTCCAGTCACTATGCAGTTACGATGTCCCTTGTGGTGGTGTTGTCATTGATTTGCAGTCGCTATGTCCCTTGTGATGATAAAATTGTCAGTTGCTATGCAGTTCCTAGTTCCCTTGTGATGATGATTGTCAGTTGATTTGCAGTTCCTATATCCCTTGTGATGGTCAAATTGCCAGTTGCTACTCAGGTATGTCCCTTGTAATGATAACATTGTCAGTTGCTATGCAGTTACTATGTCCCTTATGGTGATGAAGTTGATTTTCAGTTGCTATGTCCCCTGTGATGATAAAATTGTCAGTTGCTATGCAGTTCCTAGTTCCCTTGTGATGATGATTGTCACTTGATTTGCTGTTGCTATATCCCTTGTGATGATAAAATTGTCAGTTGCTATGCAGTTGCTACGTTTAGCCAATGCACTCGCTCACTAGACTGCAATGACAACCAACTCGCACAGCACATCATAAGGTGTTCCTCCACTGGAGTGACTTTTGCGGAACAAGGTTACCTTTGTTATTTTGGCCCACCTTGCGAACTGCCTTCCTGCCCGTGCTTCCCCCCTTTAAAGCCCGATACGGATGCCACGATACCCACTGACACAACCAGGGTAGCGTGAACCTGTGCGCACGCATTATCACATGCACACAAACACGCATCGTCATGTGCATGCTCGCTCATGGACGATCATTTCCCACCTCCGCACAAGCAACCCCCATCACCCTTGGGTGATGAACAACATCTGCTTATCCATCCCTTCGTCCCCGCCTCTGGCGTGGCTGCTGGCTTCCTCCTGGCTGCGCTGCCACAATGACATCGTGTCTGCCTTTCTGTCACCCATTACGAAAATGTGTAGTGACAATCGGGCTTTTTTTTTTTTTTCCCTCATTCCAGCCTGGGACAACACCAGCTTTTCATGCATGCTTGGACTATCCCCATGAATAAGTCTTTAAATGTTGGCATGATGGGCCCTGCATTTTATTCTGAAATCCGCTTCACCTTATACTGGTTGGTTTTAGCCTGGGGAAAGTAGGGCAGTCCTCACCTTGCCCATCTTGATGGTTACGACAAGTATATTGTTGATATTTCATCGAAGACGGACGTAAGAGAACCTAAAACTTGAAAAATGAACATTTCTATTCTATCTTAACTCTTTGACTGCCAAAAAACGTTGAACTCATTCACTGCCAATGACGACTATAGACGTCAAAAATCCAAGTAAACAGCCAGTGCAAATTTTGACAAGAAATTTGAATTTAGTTTTTCATTGTTTTCATTCATAGTTATTCATCATTGTTGTTATGAATAACAACGATGACAACAATTTCATTGCTAAGTGCTACCATCGTGCGTAGAACGGATTCCTGTTACCCCACAAGACTGGCATTGACGTTCTTGTGATCGGTCTTGGTCTTACTGAGACCACATACTGGGTCTCGGCCTCCAAAAGCCAATTTTAGTCGACTAAAATTGCTCTTTATTTTTGTTGACTAAAATTGGATTAAAACTAAAATACAATTAGGTGACTGAGTTATGACTAAGGCTTTAATTAAATTTAGTCAGAAGACTATAACTAAAACTAAATTATTATTAGTTTTACTAAAAATTTTAATTTTAATTTTTTTTTTTTTTTTTTTTTTTTTTTTCAAAATTAACACTGGCTGTTTGCTTGGATTTTGACGTCTATAGTTGTCATTGGCAGTGAATGAGTTAATAACGATTAGTAAATTCACGATGTATGCCGCCGTAAACGTTAAATGATGTCAACTATGTTTTTTTTGTTTGTTTGTTTTTTTTTTTTGTTTTTTTTTATCAATGGGCAGTTCACCGTGTAAGTGCAGCACGTGCTGCCTGGTCAATGAGTTGTGGAATCAAAAACCCTCACTACCTATAGCCAGCAGATGGCAGTATCTCTTTTCAATGGTCTCAATGTGTATGAAATGTGATGAAACAGAACGTTTTCAAATGATGATGTAAATGATGAAAGCCTTTGTCATAATAAAGTTGTTTTTTTTTTTTTTTGATAATGTGTGGCAGTAAAAGAGCTAATTGACTGTCCTCATATTGTAGCAGGCCTCCAAAATTATTGCTGGAGAGGCATAATCCTATGTACCCCGCAAACCCCCCCCTTTTTTTTTTCCTGCAGTCCCGTTGTCTTTTGACACAGACAGATGACATATTTATTAGCTTGTCAGACTGCTCGCCCTCGCTCACACCGTCTCTATCGCTCTCACATAAAACGATAAACCGCAACACAGACACCTTAATAGTATGACTTTGCGACTAAACACTATGTTTTTTGTGACTTTGAGTTCATCTTTCTCGCTCACTCGCCGCTAAAACAATCATCGCCACTGTTTGCTAATCGGGACGGCCTCCCGTGGAGATGAGCAGGCAATGCGCTTGATGAGGCATAAAATGATGATTCATTAATTTACTGCTCAGTTGGTCATCATACTGAGAGCTGTATGAGACTCCCAGCAGTCAGCCGTGGGCCCGGCCCAGAAATAGCATTAAAACACACTCATTTAACTCATTCACTTGCCAGCCATTTTCACGTTTCGCAATCCCGTTCGCTCCCGGCTGTTTTACTGGATTTGGACTGATTTTGCAAGGCCCACAGAATATTGCGTTCAATTGCTCTAAAATCATGGAACCTATCAAAAGAAAGATTAAAGTCTCTTCTTTCATCAGGAAAAAAAAAGTGTGTTTCTATCTGTTTCCGTTTTGCAGCAATTAGCATTAGAAGAGAGCTAAGTTTCATCAGTTTTCATCAAGTAATTAAGCTTTTTTTTTTGCTAGATGGCCCTGGTTGATCTCCTTTGCTCTGTTGCCACCTGCTGGCCGTTTTGTGTAATAACTACCATTTCTGCAACCGTTCTTTGCAGTTGAGAGGCTGCATCAAAGCCTTCTGTATGCTCTAGCATAAAAATAAAAATAAAAATAAAAAAACGTATAAATACGTCTTTGGGACACTTAGAACATTAAAAGTATTTATACGTTATTGGGAGCAAATGAGTTAATTCACTGTAGGCTACTGATGTTGTCAAATCTTGTGAGACAAACTTTGAATTCTTTAGTATAAAAAAAACAGACATATGACAGACATAACAATGATCAATAGGCTACTTTTCTTCTTCTTGGGTAATCTTCAAATTTTCACACCGCAACCGATGAAAGTGCGAGAGACAGTTAAAATGCATCGGCTTATTTGTTATTAAGTCCACACCAAAAGTACAAAAATAAATCCGTTGAACTTTAGTCAGTAAATGAGGAGAAGAAAGGGGAAACGAGAAAAGAGTGATAAAGGCGAGGGAGAGAATCAATTGGGCTTTTTCAAACAGTCTATCTCATCTTCATTCCGTTCTGTGAGTTTTAGACTCGTCAGTGTGATTGATCATCTGATTGTAGCTGTGCCGCCGATCGCTCCCTTCAAAACTAGTTTTTCCTAGTCTGCTTTTTTATCACTAACGTCCAACCGATACATTTTCTCCACAACAGCGACTTTGATAACTAAGATTTTTTGTTTAGTTGACGCTCCGTCAAATTAGGTTTAATGTTACAAAGGCTTCGATCATTCACGTCAGCCTTGAAAACTTTCTATTTCATCAGATTGCGTCATGTTTCATTGTAATTCGCAGCTCTAGTTACTAGTTACAGCTACTGCTGCCATCTGCTGGATATAGTTAGTGGGTGTTTTGGATTTCACAACTCATTGACCCGGCTGCGCTGCACTTGGACGTTGCACTGACCACTGATATATTCACACACAAAAAAAAAAAAAAGTAGTTGACGTCACTTAACGTTTATGGCGGCATACATCGTGATTTTACTAAACGTTATTAAACGTTTTTGGCGGTCAAAGAGTTACAAGCTCAGAAGAACATACGCAGGGGAATGATGACAAATGATTTGTTTATTCTCGCGGCGTCGTTCTACAAGCGTACTGAGCCAAGCCGAGACGATGGGACCAACGTTGCGTCTAAATAAGTCATGAGCAACAAACAAAGAACACCGGTCATAATAATCGTTACACGGACCGATATTGAGATTGACAAATGGTCTTTCGTGTCGCTTTAACTTCTTCTTCTGTGAGTTCACACCGACTCTTGGGCCTTTTCATTCCATTACGGAGCATTCTTCTGAGGCCAAACATGTCAGACAAACAACAACAAAAAAAATATTGTAACACAACCGTGACCCGAGTACACAAAGAGAGTGTTTAGCTTCAGGCTACGTCCTTAGGACACAGTGCCCCCAAACCTCAACGGGCATCGCGCCATGAAAGATGTAAAAGCGGCAAAATCCATCAGAAACTCTTCTCCAGATATTCTGTCGCCGAGCGCAAACATGGCGAGGGTGGTCGGGAGCGAGTGCGAGCGTCTTTACTCTCCGCTGCGTCAGAAATATTTCACCTTCCTCCAAGATCACACGTGCGCGCACGCGCCACATACGGTAACGCGCGTGAAACCTGGACAGCTCGACGAAGAAAAAGGGCCGCGCGGCAGACCTTGTCAGTTGCGTTCGTATTATACCTGACAGGAAGACGCAACCGGAGCTGTGTCAAAAGACGAGCCCTTCGCCTCGAACAGAGGCAGCGCGCGGGGAACGGCTTGCTACGTCTGCTGCTAGCCTCTGCTAGCACTTTGACAGGTGCCATCCTTGACAGCTCATAGAATTTCTCCTCTGATAAACACTTTGTCTCTGTGTTGGGCTGCCGGTGTAATGAAACGCGGGCGGAATCGAAAATTAGGAAAGCAGCGAAAAAAGCGGAGGGATGCAAAATCTGTCTCAAATTTGTCTCATAAGAAATATTTCAGCGTTCATTCTTGAACATGATGAACTAAAAAAAAAAAAAAAAAAAAAAAAAAAAAGAGCGCCAAGCAGACAAAGATGAATAATTCTAATTTGGATCAGCACCAAATGTGCCTTCTGTGCAATTATTACAAACGTATATATATTATTAATTACTTTAAGTTCCAAGAAAGTTTGTGATTTTTCATGATGGCTTTTTATTTCGTTTTGAGTTTTGGATCTTACATTCAGTTAGTTTTAACTCATTTACTCCCAATAACGTGTAAATACGTTTTTTTTTTATGTTGTAAGTGTCCCAAAGACGTATTTATATGTTTTTTGTTTGTTTGTTTTTTTAATGCTAGAGCATACAGAAGGCTTTGATGCAGCCTCTCAACTGCAAAGAACCGTTGCAGGATTGGTAGTTATTACACAAACGGCCAGCAGGTGGCAGCAGAACAAAGGAGATCAACCAGGGCCATGTAGCAAAAAAGCTCAATTACTTAGCAATTTTAAATAGATTTGTGCAAACTGAAGAAACAGCCCTTTTCTAATGCTAATTGCTGCAAAACAGATAGAAACATACTTTTTTTTCCTCATGAAAGACGAGACTTTAATCTTTCTTTTGATAGGTTCCGTGTTTTTATAGCAATTGAACACAATATTCTGTGGGCCTTGCAAAATCAGTCAAAATGCAGTAAAACAGCCGGGAGCAAACGGAATTGCTTCTGTGAAAATTGCTGGGAGTGAATGAGTTAATTAGTTTTTGAGAAAGTTTTTTTTTTTTTTTTTTTTTTCAATTTTTTTCGAAATTGTTTCATTTTAGTTCATTTTTTTTATTTTTTTTCTATTGGTTTTAGTTTTTTTTTTATATTTAATATTTATCAAGATAAATAAAAGTAATTTATTACTATGTACTGCAATTGGCTGACAACCAATCCAGGGTGTACTGCCCAAAGCCAGCTGAGATAGGCTCCAGCACCCCCGCAACCCTTGTGAGGAATACGCGGTCAAGAAAACCTGTTTGACATTTCTTATTCTATCCTGATTTACATTAATACCAAAATAAATTCATTGAAAATGAACCCTAAAAGCCCATGTATGAAATTAATTGTAATTTTTTTTTTTTCTTTAACTATAATAACTAGATATGGACCAGCACTGATACTAGGTATTTGGCTTTATTTTATGCAATTTTGAGGAAAAATGCTATATTGAGATATATAGGTCTTTGTTCAACTCAATTACTCCCAAAAACATATAAATACGTTATATTTTAGATATTGCCATGCTCCCAAAGATGTATTTATAAGTTTTGGCTTGGATGCAAACTCTGAACTGAAGAGAATGCTTGAAGTAATGGTAGTTATTACAAAAGCGGCCAGCAGACGGCAGCAGAGTATAAGAGACCAAAAAGGTCTTTTCCCCACTATTTTAAACAGATTTGTGAATAATGATGAAACTTAGCCATATTCTAATGCTAATTGATGCAAAATGGAAACAGATAGAAATATACTTTTTTTTTCCTGATGAAAGAAGAGACTCTAATGTTTCTTTTGGTAGGTTCCACGTTTTTATAGCAATAGGACACAATATTTTATGGGCCTTGCAAAATCAGTCAAAATCCAGTAAAACAGTGAAAATGTCCTGGGAGTGAATGAGTTAAAATTATCTGTCATTTTTATTTTTTTTATTTTTTATTTTTTTAGGTTTACTTCTTGGTCCTTTCATGCGTTTCTGTTCCAATTATATAGTTTTTCTCATTAATAATGTACATTATTGTATATCCAATATAATGTCTTTACTTCCCTGCTCCTCATGTTATTCGGGTTCACATTGGGTAATACCGATCCACTTTCCTGCTAGTTGTACATATGACCTCTTTAGTCACCAACAGACGATGGTAACCAGAGTCGCCTACCAAATTATTTAGATGCAGGCCAACAGACAATGGGGACACTGGACTCTAATTCAGCTTTAACAAACTTATTGTGCTGCCAACTTTGTAAGTTAGCACAAACACACATGTGGCATGTGTGCCAGACCGGACCGGAACCTGCAGGTTTGTATACGCGTGTTTCAATTAACTGCTTTACAGACACTTTGTACAGCAAACAAAGAACCTTTGATCCACTAAATTGTTAATGAGGGAATCATTCACTGCCAGCCCAGTTAAAATGGAACTTTGACGTCTATAACCGTCAATGGCAGTGAATGTGGTAAGAACAGACCGCCCCCCCGACTATATTACTGCATATGGGATCAGTGTCTGGGTCAAGAAAGAGGATGAGGTGAGTTGTCAGGTATGTGCCAGGCTCTTAGAAACTTCAAAAAATTGTGTGGCTCACACATTTCTTGCATTGAATTCTTTCTGGAAATATTTTGCCCCCGAAAAATGGCACGTATATTTTAAATAGGAGTTCAATAATCTGTAGTTTGTACCTTGAGGGAAGATTTGATGACATCCATATGTTTGCCATTCTATTGAATATACTCGAGCACGGATCAAGTTAAAAATACATCTTTTTGGCCTGTGCATGAACGGACACATTTGCCATCCCAGGACAACGTTAAGCTACGCTGGGCAAGAGCCACAACAGCAAAGCACTAATGTCATGCTATCGTCTTGTCAGCAACCCTTGCTTGCCTACTCAATAATTTACGTCAAGGTGTCAGACAAAGCTGCCTTGGCTCATTCAACCCCTGTAAAAAAAAACCAAAAAAAAAAAAAAACCTGCTTGCTTCATCCCCAGCACCTCCTTGTGGCAATTAAATGTTTGTGAGTTTGGAAGTTTAACAGTATATCGGACTCATTTTGAATATCCCATAAAACTTACACACATAGACATACAATGTAAATTTACATGCTCTAGAAAACAGTGGGGTTAAAAAACAAAAAACAAAAAAAAACATTAAAAATTGGATCTAAAAGGGACCAACCAAACATTAATATACATAAAAACTACAAACATATATATATATATATATATATATATATATATATATATATATATATATATATATATATATATATATATATATATATATATATATATATATAATTTTTGTAAAATAGCTCAATCTATTTTGTCATTCGTTTGACCAAACGTTTGCGTGAAAAAAAAAAAAAAAGTTGTTTTTTACTTTGGACCTGTTTTTAGTAAAATGTAAAATGACGACAATACCAAAAACATCAGTGAGGAAACAAAAAAGAAAAAAAGAAAAAAAAAGTTGAAATTATACAAAATAAAATAAAATTTTGACGTAAATAAATTATTTGGATGGACAAAGTTATGCACTATGGTTGGTATTATATGTAAATGCTGTTACATAATAAATACAGTAACTTCTTTGAATACTTGATTTCCTTCTTCCAGTCAGCAAATTAAAAAACAAAAAACAAACAAACAAACAAACAAAAACAACAACTTGTTTTGGTACACTCTAAAAACAGTTTGGTCAAAAATAACTAAAAAAATATACCAATTAACTACTTAGGTCAATTTGATACCAACTTTCTAGTTTGTTTTGCACAAAAACCCGCAAAATTAACTCATTTTGCAAAAAAAAAAAAAAAAAACAGCCACAAAAATGTGAGAAAGTCGGGTCAAATTTACCCAAGTAGTGCTTGTGCTATTTTTGACCCAACTGTTTTTAGACAGTAACGGTTCAAGTGTTGCAGCAATATTGCATCATGTTCATAAGTTCATACAAGACCATAAAATGTCATTTTGTACCATTGGAGCACTGGAAAGAAAATAATTATATGAAGGTTGTCTGTTCCAAAATCACGTTTCACCTAATATTTGGGTGCGTTTGTAATATGCAGCAGATTTTTTTTTTCTTTTTTAAAAATATAAATAAATAAATAAATTAATTAATTAATTCATATAGTATTGGCTTAGTAAAAAAAATTCCCCTCCGCAAATGCTCCAAAATATTAGATACAGGGTTAGTCCATCTTTATTTTCACACTGAACCAGACTGTTTTCCAAGTTCACCCTCTAAACGGATTTTTGAAAATGTCACATAGTTTGAAACGAAATACTCTGACGTCCTTTCCCCCGCTCACGCCTCCTCTTTAACTCTTAAAAAGTGTCCGTGCGGCGCTGACGAGGAGGATGCGAAGAATGCAGCAAGTCATACTTGACTATGATGGATTTGACAAGAGGAAAGTGTTAATGATATCCCCCCCCACCCCAACCCCACCCCCCTTTGATGGCTGGAGCTACTTCACTCACATTTGCATTTCCATTCATCATCCCAGCATTTATCATTATGGGGTGGCTGCCAGATCTAATTACAGTCTTGGGCCAACAGGGGCGACACTCGTGATAGGAAAGCCCCCCCCAAGCCCCCCATGTCCCTTTCGCTTCAGTTTAATTTACTCATAGCGTGCTACAGTTTGTCTTCTCATTTATGATCCGCTTCTCAATCTCCATCCATTTTCTTCTCCGTACGTTTAAAATCGGCAGTTTCGAAACAGGGAAGAAGGCAAGCAGGAAGTGCAGCCATGTAGCAACGAAGCATAATTAACTTCACTCCAGATTAAGTCGTATGAAACCTGCTCCGTTCGAAAAATTGCGACACTGTGGACTGGAACAAAATCACCCTCCAGTACTTTCTTTCCTGATAATCTTCTACCCCTGTGAGTGATTTAGGTAATCAGGTAAGGAGAACACGCAAAGATGGTGATACATATTAAAACTCCTCAGTCACGACCAACCAATTAACTCATTCACTGCCAGCCCAGTAAAAAAAAAAAAATCTTTGACGTCTATAGCCGTCCATGGCAGCGAACGTGTTAAGAGCATGATATCTTTTTTTTTTTTTTTTTTTTTTTGATAATAGCATGATAATATCTGACCTTTTATGTTGAAATATTTGATACTTGATACTTCCAAACTGCATTACGGCAAAGGTTTTCACCGCATTTTGCATTGTTTATCAGGACAGAAGAGCGAGCGCTGTCATGCCAAGAGGGAGCTGCAGGGTCACAGCTGGACATCCCGCAAAAAACACCACCAACCGTCTCTGTCTATTTATCACGCGAAACTGCATGATCCGAGCAAGTCACCCTTCAACCGCAAAGACATGCTTTTGCACAGATAACATGCCCGTCTCACATCGTTGTGGTCAAACAAAGTCGACAAAAATTTTTTTGGAAAGTTTCTGTAAAAAGCTTCATCGTGTGCTCGCTTGGACAAACCTTTTCATATGTGCCGTAATTATATTGGTACAGTTAAAGTAGGAAAGACTACCTTAATTAACTCATTTGCTCAATAACGCGTAAATATTTTTTTTTTATGTTTTAAGTGTCCCAAAGACGTATTTATATGTTTTTTTTGTTAATTTAACAACTGAAAAAAGATCATGCGTGTTTTTTTTTGTTTTTTTTTATATTTCAAATTTAAGGTAAGATAAAACAAGGAAAGACATGGAAAAACGCCAGGACTCATTATTATCATTATTATTATTATTATTATCATTCATTTTTTATTCTTTTTTTTTTAAATTCTATTTAACTCATTTGCTCCCAAAAACGTGTAAATACTTTTTTTTGTTTTAAGTGTCCCAAAGACGTATTTATACGTTTGTTTTTTTTTGCTTTGTTTTTTTTATGCTAGAGCAAACATAAGGCTTTGATGCAGCCTCTCAACTGCAAAGAACGGTTGCAGAAATGATAGTTATTACACAAACGGCCAGCAGGTGGCAGCAGAGCAAAGGAGATCAACCAGGGCCATGTAGCAAAAAAGCTAAATTACTTTTAAATAGATTTGTGAAAACTGATGAAACTTAGCTCTCTTCTAATGCTAATTGCTGCAAAACGGAAACAGATAGAAACATACTTTTTTTTTTCCTGATGAAAGAAGAGACTTTAATCTTTCTTTTGATAGGTTCCATGCTTTTACAGCAATAGAACACAATATTCTGTGGGCCTTGCAAAATCAGTCAAAATCCAGTAAAACAGCCGGGAGCGAACGGGATTGGTTTTGTCAAAATGGCGGCGAGTTAATTTCAGTGGAAATTATAATATATACCGTTAACGCTGGTGGTCTACGGCTAAACCATCTGGATCAAGTAATTGTTTCTTTATATTTTTGGGGTATGCAAATCACTTCTTGAGAGAGTTGAAACACAATGTAGAAAAAAAACAAAAACAAAGAATCCGTATTCACCCAGAAATGAATGTTTTATTAATTATGTTGAAGATAATATATGATAACTGTGATTTTCACTTCTTTTCATAAAATAAATACAGGGTAATGACATCTCATGAGAGGGAGCACGCTTTTTAATTAATTGATCATGAAATGAGCTTTTCTACTTCTAACTGCTGCTGCACCAATGGGATTCTGCATTGTGTTGTGTTCAGTGCTCGTATTGTAATCTCTCCATGGGATAAGGCATTGTTGCCCCCAGCATTATGCTAATATTATTTTTTTTTTTTCGGGGGGTTATTAACTTTGAGTTTACAGCAAATATGCTGGAGGTCAAATGAGAGTCACTTACAGATGTGATCACGTTTCATCCTTTTTTTTTTTTCTATTTTCCGTTTACTTTTACAATTCACTCGCCGCCATTTTCACAGAAGCTGTTTTATGGGATTTTGACTGATTTTGCAAGGCCCACAGAATATTGTGTTCAATTGCTGTAAAAGCATGGCACCTACCAAAAGAAAGATTAAAGTCTCTTCTTTCATCAGGAAAAAAAAGTTTGTTTCTATCTGTTTCCGTTTTGCAGTAATTAGCATTAGAAGAGAGCTAAGTTTCATCAGTTTTCACAAATCTATTTCAAATTGTAAGCAATTTAGCTGGTTGATCTCCTTTGCTCTGCTGCCACCTGCTGGCCGTTTGTGTAATAACTACCATTTCTGCAACCGTTCTTTGCAGTTGAGAGGCTGCATCAAAGCCTTCTGTGTAAAAAAAAAAAAAAAAAAAAAAAAAACACAAAAAAAAAAAACGTATAAATACGTCTTTGGGACACTTAGAACATAAAAAAAAAAAGTATTTACACGTTATTGGGAGCAAATGTTAATTGTATCTTCGATAAATCATTTGGGATCAGTTTGGTATTGGATGTCTCCGGGGTTAAAATAAAGATAAAACTATAAGCCCCAGCCCAAATGCTAACGTGATAATCTTTTAACAAAGCCTAATTGTCATGTTGCGGGTTTTGCGAACATTTCTTTGGATTGGGAAGGGAGAGTCAAGCCAGCTTCGCCAAAGCCGGCGCGCCATATGGCTCGTGCCGCTACGAGGCTCTCGAGTGCCCCTTGTTGCATCTCGGCCTCGTGACTTTCGATTACCTCGCTGTGGCAGCTCCTTTCCCAAGCTGCCACTACTTCTGGCAGCTTATAATAAAGATGCCTCTTTCACGGCGTGAGCTGCTCTCTTATGGCCACAAAAAACACACACACGCACTCGCTCGCTCTCCTCTCGCTGTCACACACGCACCCACGCACCACCACACGCACACCCACACACACACACACATATATATATATATATATATATATATATATATATATATATATATATATATAGTGGGACATTAATACCCCTCATGCAAAATACACACAGATATCACACAGCATTAAAAGCAGACGCAAATGTGAGGGTGAATGGATATTTATATTTCATTACGTTTTTATACCGACCAAGGAATAATGCATCGCTCGATGGGAGATACTGAAACATTTGTCAGCTCCGATCCACTTAACGGATGTAATTCAATTGGACTATAAACGTACCAGTCAAATTCCATTTAAAGTCTAATACATCTTCCGAAATATGTCATAAGTGTTGCATAATATCAGTTAAAACTCTTTCACTCGCCGCCATTTTCACATTTCGCAATCCCGTTCGCTCCCGGCTGTTTTACTGGATTTTGGCTGATTTTGCAAGGCCCACAGAATATTGTGGTCTATTGCTATAAAAGCATGGAACCTATCAAAAGAAAGATTAAAGTCTCTTCTTTCATCAGGAAAAAAAAAAAAAGTATGTTTCTATCTGTTTCCTTTTTGCAGCAATTAGCATTAGAAGAGAGCTACGTTTCATCAGTTTTCACAAATCTATTTCAAATTGTAAGTAATTGAGCTTTTTTTTCAACATGGCTCTGGTTGATCGCCTTTGCTCTGCTGCCACCTGCTGGTCGTTTGTGTAATAACTACCATTTCTGCAACCGTTCTTTGGAGTTGAGGGGCTGCATCAAAGCCTTCTGTAGCATACAAAAAAACAAAAAAAAACAAAAACAAAAAAAACAACAACGTATAAATACGTCTTTGGGACACTTTAAACATAAAAAAAATTATTTACACGTCATTGGGAGCAAATGAGTTAAGCACATATACATATATATATATATATATGTTTGCAGTTTGTTTGTTTTTTTTTTCATCATTTTAGATAGGATATCTAAATAAAACAGTGTCTAATTTCTACCTGTTTCTTTTTATGGTGAACAACTCAACTCAACTCAAGTTTATTTATAAAGCGCTTTCAAACAGCCTGAACTGTCACAAAGCGCTTTACAGAAAGTATACAGTGCAGTTTATGGTGTCAAATAGTAAAAAAAATAAAAAAATAACGTTTTTTTTAGACTTGGAACGGATTAAAATTATTTACATTAATTATAATGGGAAAAATTGCTTCGGATTTCGAACAAACCGCTTTTAGAACAGCCTTCTGGAACGGATTATGTTGGAAAACCGAGTTTAGACTGTACTTTCATATCATTGTGCTTTTTAGACATCAACAAATCGTTTATTACGTACTTAGACTTGATCCTGCTTGTGTTTTGAGCGTGTTGAGCAATTTCCTAAGCATTTTAATTTCATGAAACCCTGACTCGAACACCGCATATCTTCCGATATTTCCTATAATTCCTTTGTAATTTATGAATTATGGCCGCTCTGCATTCCGCCCTTAACGGACTTCTTGTGCCTTGCATGGTGGAAATCCGGTGAATAAAAAATGGAGTCAATAGATCATGGCGGATCCTTTAACTGCGGACAGCTGTGATTACAAGGTGCGGGCATGTGCCACAAACATACTCTGCGCCAATATGTATTGCTTACACTTATAATAAATGTTATCTTTAGGAGGAGGGGAAAAAAAAAAAAAAAGCTGTCAAGTTGATGAAAGACATAGATGAGCATCTTATATGGCTGACCAACCATGCATAGATATGCACAAATGCCGTTTTCACGCTGCGAGTGCGTGAACAAGAGGAAAAGCCCGATTTAAATAGCATAACTCGACAATATTATCATTAAAAATGCAATGAATTCATCTTAAATTCAACACAACATTTTCGTTACTATTTAAACACGGCAATCTGATTAATATTGCTTTTTTAATTAATCAGCAAAATCCACCCGTTTTTTTTTTATCCGTCTCAGAGGGGCGCGGCCCTTTTGCGATGTGCAGTCGACTGAAAATGACATCACAGCTGCTCAGGCCTCAGATATCAACCAATCACAGCTCACCTGTTTTCTGAGTTTGCTCATTTGATGTTCGTAAAGCTGAGCCGTGATTGGTCGTTTACCCGAGCCCGTGAACAGCTGTAATGTAATTTTCCGGTGACGTCGAGTGACAAAATGGCCGCCCCCCTGAGTTGAGATTTTGCTGTTTAATTCATATTCCACATAAGGCAACGTTAATCGGAATGCCGTGTTTGGACGAGAGGGGTTGCATAGCGCATATCCAATTGCTGCACAGTGACATACTAATTCTTCTTTCAATTTGGAAGTTGATCCACATATTTATTTGATTATTTTTGGGGAGCTGACTCCTCCATTTTCTATTGTATTGTTTTTTTTGTTTTTTGTTTTTTGTTTGTTTTTTAAGAGGCGATAGAAGCTGCACAAGTTGTTTGTAATCAACATGTTTACTTTGACGAACATGTCATATCAAATGGCCTGACGTGAAGAACACATGAGATTAGTGATGTGTCGGTCATGAACGAATCGAGTCTTTTGAACGGCTCTTCAACGTGAACGATGAGAAACGAGTCTTTATGTACACGACACATTTATATTTTCTTATTTTCTAAGAGAATACAACTTCATTGAATGTTGTTTTTTTTTAAGACTATTCCATATGTCATTTTTTGAAAATGCTAAAATAAATAAATAAAATAAAATAAAATAAAATAAAATAAAATAAAATAAAATAAAATAAAATAAAATAAAATAAAATAAAAATACAAAATACAAAATACAAAACATAAACAAGCCAGTCTTTTGAACGGCTCTTTTACGTGAACGGCTCCCGAATGAACGACTCCCCTAAAAGAGCCAAAAGACCCATCGCTACATGAGATGGTCTTGAAACTAAACATGCCTCTGAATATCACTGTTGTTATTGTTGTCACCTGGTTTAAATGATTATTAATTATGAATTATTATTAATGTTATTACATAACACAACAGGAGTGAGCGAGTCTCTATGACCACACTTTTTACTAAGCCACAGGGATGTGTGGCCGTGCACATAGTTCAATTAGCTCGGATCCCCATTTTACCAAATGCATATTATATCATTAATTAGCATTCTATAGGTCACATGCATACCATATTATAATGCCGGAGGACATGATTGGGGCTCCATCAAAATGAATTACAAGGTAGTTTTTCTTACTTTTTATGCATGGGAGAGTGAAGTACAAGAGAAAACCAACCGAAACTGGATACTTTTTAACTTTATTTTCAGCGTTACAATCCCAATTTAACTGTCCTCACAACGCGCATACGAAAAGGGTCACCGATATTTGCAAGCGGCTTGTCCTCTGTGGCGTGTTTTCCGCTACAATTTGCTACTTAGCAATGCAACATGGGAACTGCCCGTCCAGTTGTCTGGCGCTCAAAGCCCCAGGCCAACCCTAGAGGAGCCCCGCTTCAACATCACCACATAAATACACTTTTTCCCTGTCGGATTAGTTCTGCCTGAACACAAAGCAAACGCAAAACGGTTTGTGTCCCGTCGACGAAAGCGACTTGCTGACATTATAAGAACATTCTTATAATAATAATAATAATAATAAAAATGACTAGATCATCAGAATTATTCCTTTTAATATTTGAGACCTTTCATGAAAAAAATCATTGATTAATCTACACCATTTGAGACTTCATAAAGCATAAAACGGCTCTCGATCAAGACTCGGTTCCCATCATTCACGTTGAAGAGCCGTTCAAAAGATTCGATTGGATCGTGACCGACACATCACTACGATTAACTCATTCCCTCCCAGCCATTTTCACTCAAGTAAACCACTTCGTTACTAGATTTTGACTGATTTTGCAAGGCCCACAGAATATTGTGTTCTTTTGCTATAAAAACATGAACCCCAACAAAACAAAGATTAGAGTCTCTTCTTTCATCGGGGAAAAATATAGATTTTATCTGTTTCCGTTTTGCAGCAATTATCATTAGAATATAGCTAAGTTTCAGCATTATTCACATATCTGTTTAGAATTGTGTATAAACAGCTTGTTTTCATCATGGCCCTGGTTGAGCTCTTATACTCTGCTTCCACCTGCTGGCCGTTTTTGTAATTACTACTATTTCTTTCTCCCGTTCACTGCATCAAAGCGCTAGCAAAAAACAAAAAAAACAAAACAAATATATACGTCTTTGGGACACTTAAAACATTTAAAATAGAACGTATTTATACGTTTTTGGGAGTGAATGAGTTAATAATAATGCACTCGGGCTTGTGTTAGCTCTTTTTTTTTTTTTTTTTGTTGCAATTCTTGCATCATTTGTTAAAGACATTTTACAGGGAAGAGAAAACGCCCGCACTTATACTTTCAACAGCTTCTTTATCTCAATAATTGAGATGGGTCCTCCGAAATCACAACGTATAAATAAAAGGGATTCCGAAAGTCATGGAAACGTATTACAGCGCATAAAGCTCATTTCTCTCAGCTAATGCTCATGCTGAGATCTGCGCTATAGACAAGAATCCCCCAGCACTGTACATAATAAAGTGGCTCCTAACAAGGCTGTCCAAGACAGTCCAGATAAAGACTCATCCTTTATATTAACCCCCCCCATCCCCCCTTCCTTATCCCATTAATTCCCTCAGTGGCAGCAAAGGAAAATGTTCTAAACTCCAAAGCAAATGCTCCAATTGCATTTCTCAAGTGATAAATATTTCAGCAGCGCTGAGAACATATTTAAACCACATTCAAAGGTCCCCCCCCCCCCACTTGTGCGATTCTCATCCTGCGTTTGCCTTTTCGAGATAATCAATGACTCATGTTATCCCATTTTTTGTGTTGAATGGGGCAAAAAAAAAAAAAAAATGAAGTGTGAGCATGCTTCGAGATGAAGCACACTGTGAGTACCATTAATCTATACATGCTCTGGAAATATATAACCGATTGTCAGACAGACGCTAAGAGATATTCCATCACTTATGCAATTGGCTTTTAGCAAGCATAGCAAGTGTAATACCCCCAATAAAATGCACTCTGACTCTGACTGCTCTGTTGATTGTGAATTCATCTTTCTTCTCACATTGAGAAACCTATAAAAGTAAATTAATGTTGATGTCAATTATTCATTTATTTCTGTTATTCTGTGTCCTCTTTGTATATTTTTGAAACAACGTATACAAGTTTCTTACCGTTTTGTGCAGTTCTTCCACTCACGGCGGCTCGGTTTGGGAGCTTGAAACCAATCACTTTTGAAACCGGGCTCCAGAGTGGAACATTTTCAAAACGTTGCCCCGTACGTTCCGATGTGGACGCCATAACAGGATAGCTACTCGTCAGGTGACTGCGCACGAACCACCAGTTTGTCAACAACAATGGCAGATAGGCGTGTCTTGGTCGTTTTTTGCGCAACCTCCTTAGCTTGTTTATGCTTTTATAGCAAAATGTTTTGCGCAATGTTGTACTTGAATCACCAGGCATTGTCACTTCTACGGTGTTGTGTTCGTCTCACTGATTATATATATATATATATATATATATATATATATATATATATATATATATATATATATATAAATATATATATATATTAGTGCTGTGAAACGATTAAAATTTTTAATCTGATTAATCACACTTTTTAATTTTGATTAATCACGATTAATCGGCTAAATTACTCGCGTATTCGCGTAATATAAAATAAATACAAAATACCGTAATATTTTGACATTAACGCATTTTATCACCTGAATGTCATTTGCAAACATTGATTAAATGCATGCGTGTATTGCTCAAAACGTAACAGCATCGTATCAATTGGGTGCAATTCAGCAATTATTAAATAATTAAACGCAAATGACTTTTGTTTTATCTAAAGTCCCGCTGGGGTGTTTTTGAAAGCGGAATTTACCACCGCTTTACCGCTTTATCGCTCATTTTGGAACAACAGGCGTAGGAAATGGCGTGCATTGACCTCATCACTGACCTTCAATGTAACCATCCGCGGTTACGTTCAATACTCAAGTGCGCTCGATAAAAAAATAGTGCGATTAATCTGCGTTAATACGGGATTAATGCAACATTTTTCCGCGATTAACTAATCTATTAACGCTTTAACTTTGACAGCCCTAATGTAAAACACAAAGAAATAAAAGCTGGAGTTCTGAACTTTGGTCTCATAGTCGGCTCTCAGTCTGAAACCCAAATGTCGGTCCAATATTTTTGGAGGTGACTTCATCAATCCTAGATTTAAAAAAAAAAAAAAAAATCACTTAAAATTACTCTTGTCTTTAACATTAATGACGAGAAATATCAGTATTGTTGTCCAGTATGTGTTTTCATAATACGTACATCTAACAGATACATTTCTAATACATAAATGCACCATCAAATACATCTTTTTTTGTCTTCCAATGATCTCTTAATCACTCCAGTCGCCTTTGACTGCATTTACGCACGGCCTCTTAGCTTCCCCTCCCCTCTGCCTTCTCCTCCTGCTTCCCGTTTGTTTGGTTTATTCGCTCTTTTCCCACATTATCTGCAGCCATCTAGCGTCTGCTTTGTGCCCTAGAATTTATTACTACCTCGCTGTCAGCTTACGATACAGTCGCACCGTCTTCAATAACATTGTAAAGCTCATTTTAACGCTTCAAGGCAAAAACAAAAAAATAAACAATTCACTAACAGTTATGATGATGTCATATCACACCTGACAACAAAGGGTTTGCCCGCGAATTTGCCTGCGTGGGGGAAAGCTCGGAAGTGACGAGGGAGACGCGCAGCAGAAAAGTCAGTCGCATTGCGACTTACAAACACACTTTTGCTGTCTCTCTAACCGAGACAGACAGTTAGCAATAACTGTGAACACCTGGGATACCTCCAGGCGCTACACCCCGACCCCTGGGGCTCTTCACCTGAGACGGGGGTGGGGGGGGGGGGGGGGGGGGGGGGGGGGGGCTGTGTAGCTTTCCCTTGCTGCTTGAGAACTGCCTTAAGCAGGCTGATGAGAATCACACGGGTGCCCAGGAGGGACATGAGACCTGGAATTCTCCTTTTACATTCATCATCAGTTCAGGGTGACAGTTAAGTGTGAAAAAAAAAAAGATACAAATCAAATGCCATCAAAAATTGAGTTTTTAAACAAAGTTTGCTTCTTTAAACAAGACATGCATTACAAAGTCTAAATATGTCATAAATGTATTAAAGTTTAGAATCAAACGTGGAATTTTAGGAGGTTCAAAATTCAGATTACTGGATTCCTGAAAGGACAATTCCCCAAGTTACATCCCATCGAAACGGGAAGCCTGGTGGGTCGCCTTTTAGCGCCCTTAAATATAATCTCACATATACACGTGGACAAATGGAATTCAGAAGACTGATTGGTCCAGGAGGTAATATATAATTAACTCATTTACTCCCAATAACGTATAAATACGTTTTTTTTATGTTCTAAGTGTCCCAAAGACGTATTTATACGTTTTTGTTGTTGTTGTTTTTTATGCTAGAGCATACAGAAGGCTTTGATGCAGCCTCTCAACTGCCAAGAACGGTTTCAGAAATGGTAGTTATTACACAAACGGCCAGCAGGTGGCAGCGGAGCAAAGGAGATCAACCAGGACCATGTAGAAAAAAAGCTCAATGACTTAAAATTTGAAATAGATTTGTGAAAACTGATGAAACTTAGCTCTCTTCTAATGCTAATTGCTGCAAAACGGAAACAGATAGAAACATACTTTTTTTGTCCTTTAATCTTTCTTTTGATATGTTCCATGCTTTTATAGCAATTGAACGCAATATTCTGTGGGCCTTGCAAAATCAGTCCAAATCCAGTAAAACAGCCGGGAGCGAACGGGACTGCTTCTGTGAAAATGGCTGCGAGTGAATGAGTTAATATATTATAAATTTAAAATGTCAAAATCATGATTAAATGAATTAATCCCCGATTAAAAAAAAAAAAAAAAAAAAAAAAGTAACTTAAAAGTAACTTAAACTTGAGTAACTAATTACTTTACGTAGACGGTAATATTGTAAAGAAACGTATTACTTTCAAATGCAAGTAACTAGTAATATGAAATATATTACATTTTGGAAGTAACTTGCCCAAACACTGTACCGTGTATGTAAAGTAACATGTGCAGCAACACTTTCAATTTTGCTATACTTGTCAATGGGGATCATTTAGAAAATGTCTTTGTGAGACATTAAAACAACTGTAAATATCATTTTTAAAAATTTGCCAAATACTGTACATCTTGTTTTCACAAGATATGGTATGTTGAGGTGGGAAAAATTATTCATATATCATATTGTAGCATTTATATTTTTTTTTATTATTATTTTTTATCCTAGACACACCAAGTCAGCTGAAAAATGAAAAAATCTTTGCACTAACAAGTGGAAATAAATCGCAGAGCTATCCGGGTTTAAAGAAAATAATCTTCCGTTTAATTAACAAGCGATAGCAAACTTATAGCAACTGTCAATATATCTTGACGTTGTATTTTCACACCTGGGGCACATAAACCTGAATGAACATTTATTTATCTTTGACCCCAAGACACAAACAACCCTTTACACCAACGTGTCTGCCTCTATTGACACAAGGAACTCGGGGCCAAATGAAAAACTAATGAAATGAAAACACGCCTGATGTCGCATGCGTGTCCACCGTACACACATCGCGCTGTTTAACGTTTGTAACCGAATTCTGTTATGCTTCAATTACCAGACGCACCTTTAGAGTCCACAGCAAGGTTAGGCAAACAGATCCGAGTTGAAGCTCACACATCTTTCATATTTCATTTCAATTTCAGCTTCCAGCTTACGGTAAATATCGTCACGTCAGGTTCGCGGGGAGATCGTGTCACTTGTGTTGTGGTCCTGAACCTTAAGGTCATCCATAAGTCATTATCACGTAAAAGTCAACTTCATTACAGTTTAACCGCCACACGTCGCTTGCCTTATTATCAAAGGTGTAAATGTCAACTTTGCCTCAAATTCCGCCCCACATACCAGCACGATGAACTAATTAGTCGGGGAGCTGCTCCATATTAAGCCTTCAGTCAGCCAGGTGCCAAGTAATTTGATTCATCAACACACATTTTGAATAAGAATGTTCTGGACAAAACTTGCTTCAGGTGATTATTAAATATATATAAAAAACTAGAAGAGCGCAAATCATTCAAGACTTGAAACAATGTTATTGCACTAAATATAGGATTATATGTCTGGCTAAGGCTGCTTGTTTACACGAGCCTTCTATGATATGTTTGGATAGCCCTTCACAACCCCTTTTAAGCGGGAAAAAGGAAATGAGGGACCACCAACGTTTTGTGACGTGATCCTGCGAGGGGAGTGATGTCAAAGATAGTGAGATGCCTCGGCCTCAAGACGAGACACACAATTCGGCTTATCACACCTTTTGTGAGTTGGAGAACATTTCAGACCACATAGACTAGCTG
>NC_135417.1:11480000-11545000 GCF_051991245.1 Festucalex cinctus
TGTGTTCGTCCGCGTATTGTTTCCTTATCTGATGCAGGGGGGTGGGGGGAAAAAAAAAATGTGGTTTGACATCGTTTTTGATGCTCTTTTTTATTATTATTATTATTTTTTTTTTTATTCCCTTTCTTGCTTTCTTTATTACCAGTCTGGGGTTTATTGCTATCAAAGTGGATAAGATTTTATATTGATTAGCGAACTTTCTGACAGTGTAGCCTTTTTTATATCCATCCATCCATTTACTTGACCGCTTATTCCTCACAAGATGTGTATATATATATATATATATATATATATATATATATATATATATATATATATATATATATGTATATATATATATATATATATATATATATATATATATATATATATATATATATATATACAGTCTTCCCTCGCTATAACGCGGTTCACTTTTCGCGGTCTCGCTGTATCGCGGATTTTTTTTTCAAGTGCAATTTAGCATATTTTTCTACAGTAATATACCCATTTTATAAAATTTATGAAGGTTTGAACATTGTCAAAGTTTGAACAAGAGAGAAATGTGAGAACATGTAAATGCCTCAATGAGAAAAGTGTCTAAATTGTGCGGTCGGGGATTTTAGAGCCTTAAAACATTTATAAGAGTTGTAAAACATAAAGCTAACTACTTCGCGGATTTCATTTATTGCGGGTATTTTTTGGAACCGAACCCCAGCGGAAAACGAGGGAACACTGTATATATATATTAGTGCTGTCAAACGATTAAAATTTTTTATCTGATTAATCACACTTTTAAATTTTGATTAATCACGATTAATCAGCTAAATTACTGGCATATTTGCGTAATATAAAATAACTACAAAATACCATAATATTTTGACATTAACGCATTTTATTATCTAAATGTCATTTGCAAACATTGATTAAATGCATGTACGCAATCGCATGCATGCGCGTATTGCTCAAAACGTAACAGCGTCATAACAATTGGGTGCAATTCAGCAATGAATTAAACGCAAATTGCTTTTGTTTCATCTAAAGTCCCGTCGGGGTGTTTTTGAAAGCGAAATTTACCACCGCTTTACCGCTTTATCGCTCATTTTGGAACAACAGGCGTACGAAATGCCGTGCATTGACCTCATCACTGACCTGCGCAGCCTCCAATGTAACCATCCGCGGTTACGTTCAAGGCTCAAGTGCGCTCGATAAAAAAATAGTGCGATTAATCTGCGATAATACGTGATTAATTTAACTTTTTTCTGTAATTAATTAATCTATTAACGCTTTAACTTTGACAGCCCTATATATATATTAGGGGTGTTAAAAAAATCGATTCGGCGATATATCGCGATACTACATCGCGCGATTCTCGAATCGATTCAATAATCGGCAGAATCGATTTTTTTTTTTTTTTTTTTTTTTTTTTTTTTTTTTAGGATTCACACCTTGAGCATGGAAGAATGTTATATGAACGGCACATTAAGCCTTAATATTTTTATTTTAATGCTGTTCAAACATGAAACAGATTACAACCTCTATAAGACTGAAATTTCAGATAAATAAATAATACATTTTCATATAAATCTTACACTCTACAAGCTTACTGATTAGTATTTTCTAAATATGAATGAAAAAAAATCGCAACAATCGACTTATAAATTCATATCGGGATTAATCGGTATCGAATCGTGACCATTCGTATCGGGATTAATCGGTATCGAATCGAATCGTGACCTGTGAATCGTGATACGAATCGAATCGTCAGGTACTAGGCAATTCACACCCCTAATATATATATATATATATATATATATATATATATATATATATATATATATATATATATATATATATATATATATATATATATATATATATATATTTATATTGTTGTTGTTGGTGTAAAATAGCTCAATTTATTTTGTGCAGTAAAGAATATAGTAACAAAAACAAGAACAAAGCAAACATTTTGAAGTGAGAATACAAGTTTGTTTTTTGTTTTTAATAAAAAGTAGGCGAGTGAATCAATAAATAAATAAATAAATAAATACATGGATAAATAAATAGAATAAACATCAAATTCATACACAGCACAAAACACCAAAAACAATCTACCAGCCACTTAAACACTTAAAGAATTGTGATGTATGACGAATCCCAGAATTAGATTTTTGAGTAAAACATGCCATTTTCAAAAAATGCTTAAAAAAACATAAAAAAAAAAAAAAAAAAATAAAAAAACATAAAAGAGCCAGTCTTTTGAACGGCTCTTTTACGTGAACGGCTCCCGAATGAACGGCTCCCCTGAAAGAGCCAAAAGTCCCATCACTAAAATCGACACAAATGATAAAGGGAAAAGGAGAATGATAAAAAGTGTGAAACAAACCAATCCTTTTCCCCACCCATGTGCTATTCTTCATTAGTTTTTTCTCTTCCCCCCCCCCTCTAAATTCCCTTTGTTCTTTTCCTCTTCTGGTGTCACGCCAGCTATTAATTGGCTGACGGCGCATCGCGGTAAAGTGACACGAGGTGGGGAGACATTGCGGCACAACCTCTCATTTGCATTCAATTAAATAATGTCCACTTTTCGGAAAATATATTTCAATCACCGCCAGTTTTGTCTCGGACGTGCGCGCGAAACCACACAAGGCAAAAGCTCTCCCTCTTTTCCTTTTCCCATCAATTAGAAGCGAGAGTGTGGAAAGCTCGGCGAGGGCTGACCTCGTTCCGCCGGGGGCGCCTCACCCCAATTAATCACAAGATCCGAGCGCAGATGCTTCGAGCTAATAAACAGCGCTCGGAATCCAAAATGCGCTCGAGCCACTCAAGTGATTGCGCAATCCGGTAAGGATTAAGACGCAAACGTGAGGGCAAAGCGACGCTTCAAGCAAAAAAAAAAAAGCGGGATGAGGAATTTGGTGGCGCTAATGTTTCTCAAGGCTTTATTTAACCATTAAAACGTTTCATTGTGACTGCGCAGTGCAAAATATATTACCCCGTTTTTATTCTCCGCGTGTTTTGTCTCCTGTAATCGCGGGATTTGAAGGATTATAGGCGACTAAATTATTTCACACATTTTATTTTTTTTTTTTTTTTTTTTTTTTTTTTTTTTTTTTTTTTTTTTTTTTTTTTTTTTTTTTTTTGAAGAGCTCAGAATTGTTCATTCGGTAGTCTTACCGATTCAACGTCTTGTCATCATTGCTCTTTTCCTTTTTTTTTTTTTTTTTTTTTTTTTTTTTTTTTTTTTTTTTTGTGTGTGTGTATGTGTGCGTGCGTTTGCGTGCGTGCGTTTGCGTGCGTGCGTGCGTTTGCGTGTGTGCGTTTGCGTGCGTTTGCGTGCGTGCGTGCAAATACGTATAAATTTATACTCATTCATTCACCTAAAACCTTATAAATATCCCATTACCCTTCGCCTTAACCAGGTACTTCAGAATCTTGCCAGAGTCGTGAGATTTAAATGGTCAGGAGACCAGAGAAAAGGTCAGAAAAAAAAGAAATAAAGAGAAAAGAAAGGTAAATCAAAGTGACATCCAGCACCGACCAAACACTTCCTGCCTTCCCCATGATTACAAAATCAAAGTCTTACGCCAACCCCGGAAGCCTCTAAATTCCAGCAAATTTAGCGAGATCTCAAGAGCCCAGAGGAAAAACTAAAGAGAGGAAGGAGGGAAGGATCGATAAGGCAGAGTGAGATCAATAGAAGCCAGTACATCCAATCCATCAAAGTGAAGTCCAGCACCAACAAGACCCCTCCTGCGTGGTTACAAAACCGGAGTCTTATGCCAACCCCAGAAACCTCATACTTCTAATAAATTAAGATCTCAAGTGACCAGAGGAAAAACTAAAGAGAGGAAGGAGGGAAGGATAGATAAAGAAAAGTGAGAACCACAGACACCAGCACCAACTGATTCAAGGGGCTGTGGGAGGGAGAGGGTACTTCTGTTGAGTTTCAGTAGATGCTGGTGCGACGGATCTGGCATGCATAAGGACCACCACCAAAGAGAGAAGCCGTCAACCGCGGTCCAGCAAAGCGAGCACCCCCCCCCCCCCCCACCCCCCCCGGAATCCCCAGGCCGCGGCAGCACCAAGGCCACCCCCAAGCCACCCGAGCGGACACCGGTCAGCGAGCCGACCCAGATACCCGGAACACCCCCGCCCCAGCCCCGGCCCACACCCCCGAGCCCAAGGCCGCAGAACGAGGCCCAGCGGGCCCCCACAGCGCCCCACCGGTCCCCAGCCCCCATCCCCCCACGACCCCCCCGCACCCCACCCAAACCCGCCATCCACCACGACCCAGGCCCCACCACCCCCGACCCCCAAACCCCCGAACACACCCCGACCCCCAGCACCCAACCCCCCACCCACCCATACCTCCACCCCCCCCCCAAACAAGCCGCCCCCCCCCGACGGCCGCCACCCCCCCCCCCGCGAACCCGGCCCCCCGCGAGAACCCCCCACCCCCCCCCCGGAAACCGGCACCGGGCAGCAGCGCAGAGAGGGAAGATGTGCCCACCCCACCTCCAGCCGCGCGAGATTTGCACCGCGGCGGGAGGGGGGAAGCAGAGGAGGAAGCACCAGGGGAGAAGGCGGGACACCAGAACACCGAGCCCGGTGGGGAGAGGCCCCGGTCGTCACGCCAGAGTACAAGTGACACCTAACCCTGTTACTGAGTCCGCCAGCTCGCCGACTGGCGAGCTCTACCCTTACACCGTGAATGTGGCCCCACCCAGTGTATATACAAGTGTGTGCGTGTGGTGCATTAAAATTGGGAGCAGGTGAGTCGGAGCAGAGGGAAAAAATTTCCCCTACTCCGACACACCCGTATCCCCCCCCAAAAAATGAATATGTATATGTGTGGTGCATTAAAAAAGGGAATGGAGGGACAAAGTGGTGGGGCAGGGACACAAATGGGGGGGACCACAGCGCTGCCAGGCACTGCAGTCCATCCCCTCTGATGGCTCCCCGCCCCAACTCACCCCTCCCCTTGGACGTGAGGTGCATTAAAATTGGAGGGGAGTTGAAGGGTGAAGACGGTGTTTCCACCCTTCCCCACCCCACCAAGAAATGTGTTGTGTGCCCTATGTGTATATTTACAAAGTGTATAGTGCAAGCTAGTGAAGTGAGTAAGAGGAGCGACCAGCGGGGCCTCACCCAACCCGGCGGGTGTAGGTGGCACGCCCGCCCCCCAGCACCCCCACCCCCCGCCGCCCCCCACCTCATCCACCCGGCACCACAATGGGCGGACAGCCAGCGCAGCAGGGCTACCGGACAGCCCACCAGCCACCGGGGCCCGCCCGGGGCACCAGGAGTTATACCGGAGCGGGGCAGGCCCCAAACCCTCGCCCGGCCCCCGGAGCCCGACGCCCGGGCCGGGGAGGGAGCCCCAGGCCCAGGGAGAGGGAGGGGGAGGGGCCGCAGGGCAGACAGGGAAGGGGGGGGGGGGGGCGGGGGAAGCGGGGAGAAGACGACAAGAAGGCGAAAGGGCGGCTGCAGGGCAGGAGGCGGGGGGGGAGAGGAGGAGGGAGGGCGACAAGGGAAAAGGGACCGGGAGGCAGAGGAGGATGGGCGGGAGGAGGCGAGGAGGGAGAGGCGACGGGGGGGAGGAAGGGGGAGGGGAGAGGGAACCACGGGGCACACCGGAGGCCCACCCACCCCGAACCGCGCCGCCGGGCACGGAGCAGCGGACCGCGCCGGGACGGCACCGCCCCGGGCACCAGGGGAAGCACCCCAACACCGCACCCCACAGGGGGCCCAGGGAGCGGCCAAGACGCAACCGCCACCGAGCAGACAACGGGGGGGGGGGGGGGGGGGGGGGGGGCAGAACCACCCCCGCCCGACCACAGGGGACGGCGTCAAGAAAATTGACTAATTAGCATGCAGTAACACCAAGTGTTGATGCTTAGTGCCCACTAGAAATAGATCTTAAGGAGTTATTGAGTATAGTGTCGTATAGTGTGGTATGCTCGAGCCCACTAGCAGCAACTAGGTTCCTGACTATATAAAAATAAAAACAATCAGATACAAAATACCAAATACAGGAGCAGCGAAAACAGAAGTTGTAACGATGTGGTGGCTCTCGTTAACAGGCAGAATCTTGGCAGGATTAAGTTGCCAAATTGAGATTAAAATATTCTATGTACATAGACCATATTTGTTTAAATCTTGATACTTGATTTTTATTTAAGGCAGAGATTTTTTCCATTGAGATATAATTTATTAGTAAGTTTAACCAGTGGTCGATATTTAGAGATTGTTTATTTTTCCAATTGACAAGGATTATTTTTTTAGCAATAGTAAGGGCTATAAATATAGATTGAGATTGTTTACATGGTCGCTCAGTTATTGTTAAGTCACCTAGTAAACACAGTCTTGGAGATAAAGGAAGCCTACAGTTTAATATATCAGCGAGCTTTTCCAAGATTTTAGTCCAGAAATGCAGCACTGGAGTACATGACCATAAAGCATGAAGATAAGTATCGGCAGTGTTTTGTGAGCACTGGAGACAAATGTCGGAGTCAGAGAGTCCCATTTTTTTCATCATATATTGTGTAATATATGTTCTATGAAGTATCTTATATTGGATAAGTTGCAAATTTGTCTGTTTGGTCATTTTAAATACATTTTCACAGATTTGGGTCCAAAAGTCTGGTTCCGGAACTATAGACAAGTCTTTTTCCCATTTTAAAGTCGGTAAATACGTTTTATTTGTGTATAAAAATAACTTATATATTTTTGATATTTTCTTTATTGTTGTTGGAGAAAGCTTTATAATATCTTTAGCTAAGACAGGCAGTTGGAGCGTATCTTGAAGTGTTGGGATTTGTTTCTTAACCATATTTTTAACTTGCAGATAATGTAAGAAATTTCCCTTTTTTATTTCATATTTCTGGACCAAGTTTGTATATGATATAAACTTATTATCTGAGAAAAGATGATGAAGGTGTGTAATTCCTTTCTGCTCCCATAGGCTTAAATGGAACGACTGATTATTAAGTTGAAAGTCGGGGTTATGCCAAATGGGAGAGAGCCCACAGGGCGCCAATTGGGAGTTTGTAATTTCTAATGCCTTCCACCAGGCAGTCAGGGTGGCGGCTATCATTGGGTTTTTAAAACAATTATGTCGTCTTATTGATTTTGTAATAAAGAGTAAATCTGACAGTCTAAGATTATTACAATCCTTCTGCTCCAATTCCAACCAACAGTTAGTATCTCTGTTGGGTTGTGTCCATAGCACAAGATATTGTAGTTGATTAGCTAGATAATAGTACATAAAGTTTGGTGCCTCTAAACCTCCTTTAGATTTACTTTCCTGAAGAGTAGATAGACTAATTTTGGCTTTTTTTTTATTCCAATAGAATTTTATGATAGCAGAGTCCAGCGATTGGAACCAGTTAGACGTAGGTTTAAATGGAATCATTGAAAATAAATAATTAATCTTTGGTAAAACTTTCATTTTTATAGTAGCTATCCGTCCTATTAAAGAGATCGGAAGATTATTCCAGCGTTCCAGGTCACTACGGATACTATCCAATAATGGTGAAAAATTTAAAGAAGTTAATTCAGTTAACTTAGGTGAAATTTTAACACCTAAGTATTTTAAATTACCTGTAGGAAAGGAGTAGTGTGGATCCTGACTTGTAGGATTCCATGAATTTTCTGTAATAGGTAATAATGTTGATTTTGTCCAGTTAATAGAGTAATCTGATAAGTGAGAGAATTTAGTTATTAATTTAAATGCTTCCCCTAGCGAAATAGCAGGTTCTTCTAAATAGAGTAATATATCATCGGCATATAGATTAATTTTATGTTCTATTGTCCCGGAGTGGATTCCTTGGATCCGTCTATCCTGACGTATAGCTAATGCAAGCGGCTCAATAAATATAGCAAATAATAAAGGAGAAATTGGGCACCCTTGTCTTGTTCCCCTTTGTAAAGTAAAACTCTGTGATGTAATCCCATTAGTAGTAACTGTAGCTTTAGGAGAATCATATAATATTGAGACCCATTGAATGAATGACTCCCCGAAGCCGAATTTATTTAAGACAGCAAAGAGGAAGGACCAGTTAACTTTATCGAATGCTTTTTCTGCATCCAGCGAAATAACAACTGCCTTTTTATCATGCCGCTGTGACATACTAATCAAGTTAAAGAGTCTCCTAATATTATTAGTAGAATGACGACCTTTAATAAAACCTGTTTGATCACTATGAATAATTGTCGAGATTACCGTCTCTAATCGAGATGCCAAGGCCTTAGCGATAATTTTAATATCGGTATTAATTAGTGATATCGGTCGGTAACTTGACGGGAGGGTAGGGTCTTTTTCTGGCTTTAATAAAAGTTTAATTGCTGCTATATTCATATCTTGACGTATATCACCTTTACTTTTAATTTCAGTTACTACTCTTAGAAATAATGGAGCAAACATTAACCAGAAATGTTTGAAAAATATAGCCGGAAAGCCGTCTGGACCAGGTGCTCTGCCATTAGGCATACTGTCTAAAGCACGATACAACTCATCTATAGTAAGCGGGGTATCGAGAATATCTTTATGTTCAATAGATAACTGAGGTATATTTAAGCTGTTTAGGAATTCCTCAATATATTCAGGGTTAGGTCTATTAATTTCTGTGTATAGATTTCGATAATAGTTATAAAAAATATGGTTAATTTCTTCTGGTGATTGTGTGCATTCACCATTTATATCTTTAATAGCCGTTATAAGAGATTTTTCCCGATTCCGTTGAAGTTGATTTGCCAGGAATTTACCTGATTTATTATTATGTTCAAAATTATTATATCTCAACTGTTGTATTATAAACTCTGTCTTTTTAGATAACATGTTATCTAACTGTATTTTTATATTCTGTAGTTCTATCCATATTTGATTATTTGGGTTTAATACATATTCATCCGTTAGTTGTTTAATTTTATCTTCCAGGTATTTTTCTAATTTTTGATCCTGTTTCTTTTTATAAGTTGAATATGATATAATTTTCCCTCTAATTACCGCTTTCCCTGCTTCCCAGAGAAGAGATGGAGATATATTTGGAGAGTCATTTATTTCCAAAAAATCTGCCCACTCCCTTCTAATAATTTTATCAAACTCTACGTCTTTCAGTAATGAGATGTTAAAACGCCATATCGGGGGAGGTTTAAAGGTAGAGTCAATTTGTAGAGTGAGGGAGACTGGTGCATGATCACTTATAATTATAGAATGTATTTTTATAGCAGTTTTATCAACAATAGAATTATTTGTAAGGAAAAAATCAATTCTTGAGAATGATCGGTGCACAGCAGAGAAGAAAGTAAATTCCTTCTTAGTTGGGTTTTGAAGTCTCCAGCCATCGCTGAGGCCAAAATCCTCCATATACTCATCTATTACTTTAGCGGATCGTAATCGCCTTGTATATATCGTATTATTAGAACGATCTATTAACGGGTTCAAGACCGTGTTAAAATCACCTCCAATAATAATAGTAGAATTTGTTGCTAAATCGAGTAACCGAGAGAAAAATTCATGGAAAAAATCAGGGTCATCATTATTTGGGGCATATAAATTACCAATTGTATATACTTTATTAAATATAGTTACCTGGATAATAATATATCGGCCCTCTAAATCTGTTACTATATTATTTAGAGTAAAGAATAAATTCTTATGTATAAGTATAGAGACACCTCTTTGTCTACTATTATAGGAGGCAGAGTAAACTTGACTAAAATTTTTATCTATAAATAATTTTTCTTCTGATTTTTGTAAGTGGGTTTCTTGTAGGAGACAAATATCTGCCTTAAATTTTGAGAGATGGTCTAAAATTTTTATTCTTTTTGCCTGGGAGCGAGCGCCACACACATTCCAGGAGACCAGAGCTAATTTCTGCATACAAGCAATATAGACTCAGTCTTATGTATACATCTATATAAGCTGCTTATTAATATTAACATATTGTAGGATAGCAAAAGAGTAATTAGGCAATTTATATAATTTATATAAAGAGAGAGATAGCAAGTAGATAAGTATAATAGTGAAGAAACGTGGGGGGAAGTGAGTGTGAAGGAAATCTGTGGGGGATTCAACATAACAATACACCAGTAAATGGTGACCTAAGCGAGATTATTATTATTATTATTAATTTATTTTTTTAAGAATATATTTCTATATTATTATTATTATTATTATTATTACTTTATAGCCTATGCATAATATAAATTCATATTCTATTTCGTAACCCATTATCCATACATATACATACATATACATATACATATATATACATATATACACATATACATACACATACATATACATATACCTACGTCAAATAATCACACAAATAATCATCACACATTTTAAAGGGATTATTTGAACAATGAGTGTGACATGGCAGTCTACTCCACAATACACAATCGTTTTAACATGATTTTTTTACCATTTGAAAACACCACTGAGGCAACAGACGATTGGAAATTAAGGCTGATATTGTTTTCATATCGTAATCAGCCCATATTTGGCATTTTACACTGTAATCTTTTCAATACGGGAGTTTTCACAAACACTTCCGCATTCCAAAAAGATGCATATTTACTAGGGGTGGGACGATACGGGTAAACCACGATTCGATACGGTGACGATATTTGGCTCACAATATCGATAATATCACGATACATATCTACGATTTTTGATATATTGTCAGAATTTTTTTTAGCAATATATCACGATATGTGCCTGACAAAGCCAACAAATGCCTATAAAAAGGAAAACGTCTAATTATGCATTTATTCAATGCCAAAACAAAGTTTTGCATGGTGCCTCACTGCCTCTTTGTCTTTTAACTGTAAACATTGTAAAGTGAGACAAATTAAAGTGCATAAACATTTATAACATAACACTGCACAATTTGGACACATTATATCGATATCTACCGTCTACAGCTGGGGTGTCCAAACTACGGCCCGGGGGCCATTTGCGGCCCGCCATACATCTTTTGGCGGCCCGCGGCAAATACTAAAATTAATTTTTCAATGCTGTTTAAAAAAAAAAAAAAAAAAAATAGAGGGTGGATTAAACATTTCTAGCTACACAAATTTGCATCTAATAATTCAGTTTCAGAAATAAAAATAGTTTCATCCACTTGTTGCTTAGTGTCAAGGTCCAATTTGTGAAAACATCACATTAATTTAACGGTTCTTAAGTGTGGTCAGTTTACTACCGATTGTTCTTGTTGTGTCAAGTTGGGATTCAGCTGTTGCTCAGTGGAGAGGCGTATCTATTATAGTGGCGCACAGGGGTCACTATTTGCCTTGTGACTGTTAGCAGTTTTCAATAAGTAACTGCACATTATATCAACAATTTATAATTGCTTCAGTGATTTTTACCATGTTTAACTCATTCACTGCCATTGACGGAAAAAGACGTCAAATGATGCATTTTTTTTTTTGCTGGTCTGGCAATGAATGTGTTTAAAAAAAAATCAAAGTGGCCCTTGCAGCTTTGTTTTAATTTGTTCATTTTTCCTTTCGGACAATCGTTGTGACACCCGAAAAGAAAAAAAAAAAAAGGGCTTATTAATTCAGGTCAGTTGGGAGAGGACTCAGCTCACATTCAAACCTAATTAGGACAAATTGTATAGAAAGCATATGAATGAGTGTTACAAGAATATTTATATCCTGTTCGAGTTTCATAGTTTCTCCATGTATCTTAAATATTAACAGTTAAACGAATATTAATGTTATTAGTTTTCACTAGGGATGTTCGATAGCACTTTACTTCAGACCGATACCGATACTCAGACCCTCAGTACTCACCGATACCGATACCAACTGCCGATACCAGTAGTACATTTTGACAAATAAAAAAAATCACTAAAAGACATTTTTAAACAAATATATTTCCTTTAATTTTGACCAAAAAAAAAACACAGCACAGTCACTCTTCAATAGTCTTAACGCTCACAAAAATGCTCTTTTAGTTTAAGAGTCCCAATTTTGAAGTATTTTCAAACCGGTGAAGTTTTGGTGAAAAACTGCTGCAAGCTCGCGCCACTTACAGGCAAGGAGGACTCACTTAACGTCTTCGCTCGCTTGTACTCGTCTGTGTCACGAGTACTCGAGTACTTGAAGAAAAAGGCTGGTATCGGCCCCATACCGATACTCTGCTATCGATACTCGCCCATCCCTACTTTTCACATAACAGATCATCTTAATGTAATAAAACTAACATCGCTTGGTTAACTCATTCACTGCCTTTGACAAGTATACTTGTCAATTGTATTTTTTAGAGCGGTGCTAAATGGGGGCGAATCTGAGCATGCTCCACTGTAAATATCAAACTTGGAAACAACTTTACTGATGCCCAACCACCGGTAGATGACATCATTGCCCCATTTTATAGGAAATAAACACAGTTTCAGAGTCCATGGGCGAAATGGCTGTATTTTGGCAAACCTACATTTTTCTGCTGTCAATTATAAAAGAACGGGACGGGACAAAAAGTAGGGAGTCTATTCTGTTATTTGGTAGATTCGGTTTATATATAATTATTAAATGTAATATCACGCGAGTATTGGAAATGTAAAAATTTTCTATAATGACTGGCAGTGAATGAGTTTTAATGACCCTCTGCAGTTCCTCGAGTAACGGTCTAAACAAACACGGCGTATCAAAGGAAACCCAAGCAGCTTAACCAACATAAGGAAACCAAAGAAGAGTTTCAAAAATGAATGAAGCAACATAAACAGAATGAACATGAACATAAACAAAGTGGATCGCTTCCTATTTACATGGCATTGCGCGAGTGTACGAGCGAGCACAAAAGGTTCGTGCGGCGACGTCGCCAGACAACGTCAAGACCTATTTGGCTTGACTTACACCTCATCCAATTAGCTGCTGGTATCACGGCCACCCCGAACAATAGCCGCTGCGTTCTGAGGGCCTCTGTCGTCACTTGATCCCAGGTAACCCGAAACCCACGGATGTGAACGTACACACGTGTGCACTCGATACCTGCTATTCATGGCGTAATGATGAAGGGGAGTGAGCACAGACGTCAACAAGCATTAGGAAAACAAAAAAAACGAGAAATACGGCAGCTATTCCAGCAAGCTGAATTTGTCGCCCCATTGTCTGCTACAAAAAGACGTAATTGAAGCTCTTGCTCTTTTTTTTTTTTTTTGGCTTGTTTGGTAAGCTTTGCGATACGCGGACTCTCGTGTACTGAATTATTTAAATGGGCAAGAAGCAGCAATGAAACACGGTCGGGACAAAAGACCTCAGAATGTGTTGGTGGTAGGGAGGGTGGTGAGTGATATGTTGAACGTTGTTGGAGCCAACCCAGGGTAAAAAAATAAATAAATAGATAAAAAATAAATATATATAAATAAATAATAAATAAATTACAATTAAAATTAAAATTAAAATTAAAATTAAAATTAAAATAAAAAAAATAAAAAAAATAATAAAAAAATGTGGAACTATTTCCACATCACTTATTTTTAGTCAACTTGTCAAAGACCTCCCAAAAAGCTAATATAAACTTTGTTGCATTTGCTAATTTAAAAAAATGTGTCATCTGAGATGCGCAATTTGGACCTTAAAAGCAGACAGAACATTGACGAAAAACAAACAAAAAAAGGGGAGTCTTTCTATCCAAAACACAAACTAACAACACAGAGTCAGAGTAGGGATGGATGGAGAACAAAAAAAAAAAAAAAAAAAATACAAAGGTCATACGAGGTCATCTGGATCACCTCGAAGAAAGAACTTCACCAAGAAACCTCGACATTCCGACAAACATGTCGCTCATCAGATTCTATATGACAGAATAAAGGCATGTATGACAAACTAAGAGTGACAAACACAGGATCATAGCAACTTGCAAAGCAAATGCCAAAAATCGTCATCACAAGGGACCGATACAAGACCATAGCAACTGGGGGTGTGAATTGCTTCGTACCTGGCAATTTTATCCGTATCGCGATTCATAGGACACGATTCGTTACCGATTAATCCCGATACTAATCTGTCGATTATTGCACTTATTTATCTGAAACTTATAACTGTGAGCCACTGCATTTAACAAACTGGTTCCAATCTGTTTCATGTTTGAACAGCATTGAAATAAAATATTAAGGCTTAATGTTGCATTAATATAAACATTATTCAATGCTTGTGAAAACTAATCCGATGACGTTTTGTTGAATATTTCGATCAATAATGGTTATTTAAACATCGATTCGGCCGCATATTGAATTGATACAAAAATTGCACACGATATGTTTGTGCCATTTTTCTCAGATTTCAAGTGTTCTTAACTCATTTACTCCCAATAACGTATAAATATGTTTTTTTATGTTGTAAGTGTCCCAAAGACATATTTATACGTTTGTTTTTTTTTGTTTTTTGTTTTTTTATGCTAGAGCATACAGAAGGCTTTGATGCAACCTCTCAACTGCAAAGAAAGGTTGCAGAAATGGTAGTTATTACACAAACGGCCACCAGGTGGCAGCAGAGCAAAGGAGATCAACCAGGGCCACCTAGAAAAAAAAAGCTAAATTGCTTACAATTTTAAAAAGATTTGTGAAAACTGATGAAACTTAGCTCTCTTCTAATGCTAATTGCGGGCAACACGGAAACAGATAGAAACATACTTTTTTTTCCTGATGAAAGAAGAGACTTTAATCTTTCTTCTGGTAGGTTCCATGCTTTTATAGCAATAGAACACAATATTCTGTGGGCCTTGCAAAATCAAAAACAGCCGGGAGCGAACGGGATTGTGAAATGTGAAAATGGCGGCGAGTGAATTTAATTGAAAGACAAGTGCAGGTCTCAGCAGGGCTTCAATGCATTGACTCACCAATTGTTTGGTCAGGCAATGATGTCTCAGAACCGGGTTATGGATGTTGGGTAGTTTGAAGAGGTGATATGTGAACAATGCTAATCCTTTGGCTTGAAATATTACAGGATATCAAATGATAGTCAAATAATAATGCGAATAATGCTTGAAAAACCTTATCAAGCCGAGAGGCATGCCTAGTTTGTCTTCACTCCCACACACACACATACACACACCAGAGCTAAGGCAGCCATCTTGCTTTTAAGCCTTTTACCAAAGCAGGAAGTGCACACATCTAAATGCAGTAGCCATATGTGGCCAGTGGGGGCATACTAAACATAAAATTACCACTATGGTCAAACCTTCAAAACAAAGCAGAACTAACACAAAGTTACAACTTGGATACGTGCTTATTTAAACTTAACTAATCTTAACCTCTCTACAAATTTATTGACTTATTAATTCCAAGTCCCCTTCGAGATATTGGCTCCAACACCATATATTTGGACTTATCACCAAATGATTTGGCACGGCCGCTTTAGAGCGCTTTGCCGTGGCATGGACAGGATTTTATGAAAACATTTTGCAAAGACCATATCATATTAAATGTGAAGCAGGGAAGGTTGGTTCATAACTCTTTTACTGCCACACGTTATTAAAAAAAAGAACCCCCCAATGCCAGCGGATTTCGAGCATTTTAGCTCATTTTCGAAGCAAGCAGAATAATGTGTTCTTTTGCGACATAAACAACATGGGTACCACATGAAATATCACACTCTATTCTTTCATTATAAAAAAAAAACAGTTTCTACCTTATTCTGTTCTTTAGTGATCACCATTTGAAAATAGGTCATTTGAGTGACATTGAGCGAAAATTGAAAAGAAAAGATACATTTTCTCCACAACAGTGATTTTGATACTAATATTTTTTGTTTAGTGACTCTCCGTCAAATTAGGTTTAATGTTACAAAGGCTTTAATCATTCACGTCAGCTTTGAAAAAGTTCAATTTCATCAGATTGTGTCATGTTTCATTGTCATTCGCAGCTCTAGTTAGGGCCCGAGCAGCTACCGCTGCCATCTGCTGGCCATAGTTAGTGGGTGTTTTTTGATTTCACACCTCATTGACCCGGCTGCACTGCACTTGGATGTTGCACTGACCACTGATATATTAAAAAAAAAAAAAAAAAAGTTGACGTCGCTTAACGTTTATGGCGGCATACATCGTGATTTTACTAGACGTTATTAAACGTTTTTGGCGGTCAAAGAGTTAATATGTCCAGAATAGTCACAATTAACAAGATGAAGCTAAAATGGGTGAACTTTACCGCTACCCCGACTCAAGGACATCTGGGTTGCCTGTCTGGAATCCAATTTCTCAGCCACAGTTTATGCTGCGTGAGGATCATTTCAATATTGACATGTCAAATTACACAAATGTCCTCAAATGCACTCTGGCAATCACAGCCCATTGCCAGAGACTGTCAGAGGACATTGTCACATTGGATGGGAAACCTGATTCGCTCGCATCCTCTCCCTCAGTTTCATTTTTAGCATGACTTCCTCCTGATACTCTCAGCCTTTGAGTTATCTCAAGGGGGTTGACTCCCCAGAATTCAACGGGAGGGGGGGATGGATGAAATGGCATCAATTCCTTGACAGTTGACATTTACCTGGAGAGTCTTTTTTTTTTTTTGGCATGCCCATGTGGTTTCAACGTGGATAAAAAGGCTACCGGACAGATGGAAATTCTTCTGAAACACTGCCTGTTGAAAACTTTATTTTATTATTTGGGAACTATAGTGACACTTAACTCATTTGCTCCCAATAACGTGTAAATACGTTTTTTATTTAATGTTGTAAGTGTCCCAAAGACGTATTTATATGTTTTTTTTGTTTTTGTTTTTTTTATGCTAGAGCATACAGTAACGGGTGCCTAGCTTACAGTATGTCTTCTCTCGCCTCACCTCTGCCCTCCAATATCCTCACTCCTGTTGCCTTCACGCCCCCCCAGACCAGAACCTATGAACTACATGCAAGGTTGCTACACAATATACTGTCTAAGGCAGGTGTGTCCAAACTACGGCCCGGGGGGCCATTTGCGGCCCGCCGTCCACTTTTTAAGTGGCCCGCGACATATGCTAAAAATGCCATTTGACTCAGTTCAAATAAAATAAAAACAAAAATGTTTGGAGATGGTCAAAGTAAGAAGGAAGGGTGTTGAAAAACACAGGTGCTATTAAAGTTTATTTTAGTTAACTAAAACTAACGAAAAAACTAAAATTAAAAAAAACAATTTCGTTAACAAAATAAAATAAAAATGAAGATGCTTTTTTTTTTTCTTTTTTTTTTAAAAGAAAACTAACGGAAACTACATTTTATGTTTACAAAACTAACTAATATAAAACAGGCAAGATAAAAAAAATATTGCGCACAAGTAATACATATTAAAAAAAAATAAAACTAATACTGAAACTTACTAAACTAAAACTAAGCATTTATTAAAGAACTAAAACTAATTAAAAAAAAATAACAGAACCACCCTGAAAACTAATTAAAACTAACTAAATTTTAAAAAACAAAACTCAAAACAAAATAAAAACTAAAATGACAAATTCCAAAACTATAATAACCCAACTGCCATATTACAAATAAATTGGTTTATATACTGTAGAATTTTTCTAAATATGCAAAAGCATAAATAAATTATTTGTACCATTTTTAGGACTAAACACAATTTCTCTTCATAACATTATGTGGCCCTTCCGTCCTCCTGATTTTCTGTATGTGGCCCTCAAATGAAAAAAGTTTGGACACCCCTGGTCTAAGGTAATTGCAGTTTTCTATTCCATATTTATTCTACTCTATCCCCATCGATGTCAGTATCAGTAGTCGTACTGGTAGAAAAGTGAGGGGAAGCTTTACTCTCGCTAAGTCTCACTCTGTGAACACAAAACCGAGATGGTTTGTGACATCTTGTGAAGTTGTCTACCATCCCTGGGAGGGAGCCGAGTGGGAGCGCCAGCGGTGCTGAGACCACCGGGTCCTCTATACTTGCCAGCCACTGAATATTTAATGCGCAAGGCCTTCCACAAATGCATGGACAGCCTGGTGTTGTCACCCCGGCATATTTTATCACTGATCAAACATTAGTCGGCAGCTGTTGTAAACTTGTAGCTGTCTCGGCAGCAGCGGCGGTGACAGGCTGTGACACACTGCTGAGAGACTGAGGCCCAGCTGGCTGCTGTACTTACTTACATGCTGTCTTTGTGCAAAGTTAAATAAATAAGTACTTCTTTCCTCCACCTCAAGCGGTGGTCTCGCTCGCTCGCTGGCTCTCTCGCGCATTTGTTCCCTTTCCCTTACTGCACTCGTTCTCCATCTGCTGTTTCCATCGCTCTCTCGTGTCTCGTGAATTTTACCAACTACCTGTTTTGTATCCTGCTGATTATAAGTGAGGACACGAGCAATTTACGAAAAGTGAAAGAAAACATTGTTCCTCCGTCATGTCAGAGTAGACGTGAGTAAGACGTCCTATCAACATGGAGAGTGATGAATTGAAATCCTATTCACAATCTCAATATTATATCAGTTTTCAACAGTAAAGCCTTTTGAAAATGTACGTGCCTCCACAATCGGTTCCGTAATGCTGGTCAACCATCCATTTGGTTATCTTTCAAAACATAATGTCCAACCCAAACCATCATAAAACTTTTAATTAGTGTCGGGAAACATTTTTTTTTCAACATTGTTATTAATCAAGTAGAGCAGTGGTTTCCAAACTGCGGCCCGCAGTGGCCCGCAGCATATGCTAAAATTAATTATAAAAATTTAATTATAAGAATAAATAAAAAATAAAAAAATGTTTGGAGATGGTCAAAGTAAGGAAGGAGGGTGTCGAAAAACACAGGTGCCATTAAAGGTTATTTTAGTTAACTAAAATTAATAAAATAACTAAAACTAAAATAAAAAAAAAATAAAAACAATTTCGTTAACGAAATAAAATAAAAACGAAAATGCTTTTTAAAAAACGAAAACTAACTGAAACTACATTTTATGTTTATAAAACTAACTAAAACTAACTATAAATGTCCTTCATTTTAGTCTTTGGTAATTAATTTAATGCATGAGACTTTGGGGATGATTTTATTTTGATATAAATTGGAATAATGACGTTTGAATGTATGGTGTTTTTTAAATATTGCGCACAAGTAATACACATTTAAAAAAAATATAATAATAAAATAAAACTAATACTGAAACTTACAAACTAAATTAAAACTAAGCATTTATTAAAGAACTGAAACTAATAAAAACTAACAGAACTACCCTAAAAACTAATTAAAACTATTACTATTGAAAAATAAATAAATAAATAAATCAATAAAAACTAACTAAAATCAAAAAAATCAAAAACTATAATAATCCTACTGCCATATTACAAATAAATTGATTTATATACTGTAGCATTTTTCTATATATGCAAAAGCACAAATAAATTATTTGTGCAATTTTTAGGACTAAACACAATTTCTCTTCATAACATTATGTGGCCCTTGCGTCCTTCTGATTTTTTGGATGTGGCCCTCAAATGAAAAAGTTTGGACACCCCTGAAGTAGAGAATCAATTTAGGATTACGTTACAAATGAGAGTAAGAGAAGTTGGGTGGTACATCGTGAAGCTCCATGGAAAAGGGGATAATCCATTTTTATTTTCTTTGATTTCTGATGCCAGATTCCGTTGCTCTGCAAGATTTCTGTGGCGGCACTTGTTGCGTGGAGACAACATGGAGGGGATGAGTGATACTAGTGAAATCCCAGGTACAAATTTCCCAGAGGAAGCAATTTCTCAACTTTACCTTAACCATATATGGTCAACGCAAGAATATAAATGGACGCAATATATTTATATAAATAAATAAGGGTAAATCATGACCAAAATTTACTACCGATGAATGAGGACATACACAGTATATGTCTATGTTAGTGACATGGGCAGCCAAGATCATTTAAAGCAAATTGATCAATATTTAATCCTGTCATTTATTATGTAAATTCCTCAACTGAATATTTCAGTAATTGGTTTTGATGGAAGTCCCCCCCCCCCCCCCACGCCCCACTCTTCCAAAGCCTCCATGTGTCTCACTGTTTTATGGCTCACTGGTGGGAATTACATTTTGGCTGGCACTAAATAATTTTTATTTCTATTTTAGCTCATGACGGGCACACGCAAGAGGCAGAGACGGGCAGCGGTGCCTCGTTGGCAGTGATTGATGACCCAGTATCTAATTAGCTGAGATGCAATCACATATTATGCAGAGTGTCGGACAAACAGACTGAAGTCAACTGTCAGGGGATTGATTGATGACTCTCCCAATACGTCTTTTGTTTGCTCTAATGTCTGACGCTTGTTACAACCACGAAAGCTCACTCAGACAATGCAGTCTGTCAATCTAATAGGAAGTTGCCTCCGTTCTTTCCCTCCAATGGAGACATTCATTCATTCATGTGTGGGTGTTTTTGTCTACATTATGTTTGTGCATGTATATTGGGTGTGGAAAACGCATTAATGATGACATATTGAGATTTATTGACCTGTTGGCCTCGCATAACCGAGAGGCAGTTTTTTTTTAATTTAATTTAATTTTAATTTAATTTCATCTATTTTTCTGTCTACGTTCTTCACTGTGTCCATTGTGTCCATTTGCTTATTTTCCTGTAAAAAATAGATTTGTCACCTTTATTGTGCATACTATTTAGCACTTTATTACATTTGCATTTGAGCCCAAGTTCCTTTTCCTTTCACCAGCAAACAGCGGAGTGAACTGACAATTTGACATCATTAAAAATTTAGGGCGACTCAGGGGGGCCTTAGAGGCTTCCATTAGTAAATAGGGTCAAAACGCGCAGACACACACACACACCCCACGTCCACATGTGATTCAAGGTTCAAGGATGAGAGCCTTTGAGATCCAGATGTAATTTATTGTGAGATATTCAACATCTGATCTTGGTGACAGTAGCCTCTCGCTTCGTTCATAAGAGCGAAAATGTCTTTGCTCTCACCTCTGTGTGTGCGCGTGCAAGCGTGTATTTATTGCCAGTTTGTTTTCAGTGCGAAGTGCGGACGGGTCGACAGAAGATCCAGTCGAGATTGAATTCTCAGACATGCATCAAACAAGTGCACACAGACGCCGTAGACAGTATTAATCAAAACTTTCCCCATTTCATGAAAATTTAACCATCAAATAATTCACTTAGCAGCTCCTGGCAGCGGTTTAAAGGGTCTTGCGCCGTCCCGCTGGTTAGAATTAGTCTTTGTCACGATGGGAGATTGATGTATTTATTATTTATCAGATTAATCATGGCCAGAGACATTAGGATCCACTGTTGGGATCATAGCAGTTATAATGTAAGAGGAGATGGGCGAGAGAGGGAGGGATGAAGAGAGAGAAGCAGGTGGCAGCTGTGTTTGGTGATTACAGCGCAAGGTGATCAAGGGTATGCTGGAGGGCCTGGATACACACAAACACACATCCATGCACGCAAACACACGTCCATGCACGCAAACACACGTCCATGCACGCAAACACACGTCCATGCACGCAAACACACATCCATGCATACAAACACACATTTCAAACATCAAACAATTCAGAGCGCGTTGGCAGACAGAATGCGCTGGATCTGAGAGAGAGGGCCTCTTGTTTCGGAAGCTACTGCAGGAGGAGGAAGACCAAGCGCATTGTTGACTCAAGGGGTTCGAAGAGGTCATGATAGGTCATGTGGAGTCACATATTTGGAGGATAGTCTTTGGATTGTGATCAGTCAATTTCATATGATATTGTTGTTTTTCTTTTTTTGGGTGTGTGGGTAGCACGTCCGCCTCCCAGTACTGAGGACTCAGGCTCGAGTCCGGGCTCCGGCCTTCCCGGGTGGAGTTTGCATGTTCTCCCCGTTCCTGCGTGGGTATTCTCCGGGTATTCCGGTCAACTCCCACATTCCAAAGACATGCATGGCAGGTTAATTGGACGCTCCGAATTGTCCCTAGGTGTGCTTGGTTGTTCGTCTCTGTGTGCCCTGCGATTGGCTGGCAACCAGTTCACGGTGTCCCCCACCTACTGCCCAGAACCAGCTGAGATAGGCGCCAGCACCCCCGCCCCCCTCCCCCCGCGCCGCGACCCTTGTGAGGAATAAGCGGTCAAGAAAATGGATGGATGGGTGTGTGAGTCCTGAGGGGCAGTGATGATTAAGATTAGGGCTGTCATTCTCAAATATTTTTATAAAAAATATTATATTGATTATCCCATTGCGTTACTATTTTTCTCAGTTGCTTTTGTACATTTCTCAGATCAGAATTGAATTTTTCAAAAAATTTAGTTCAATTTTCACAATCAAACAGTAGTTTGCCTTTCTTTTTCTTTTCTTTTTTTGAACAATTTGCAAATGCTGCGGGACATCTATGCAAATAATTATTTCCGGGTCTCTACTGTTTCTGACATCATTTGCTGATGACTTTTTGCTCAAAATGTATGACAATGGGACTCTGATGAAATCTCCCATAATGTATCCCAAAACACATTAGTTCATCATATAAGTCTTTAAATGCAAAATGGTTAAACATTACATATACATTCCAGGGATTCAAGTAGACTATTCTCTCAAAAGCTTTGGCTTGTCAATTGTCAACTTTGAGTCTCGTCAGTATCGAGAGCAAAATTACTGCATGTCATATTCTGCAGTACTTTCATCTCTATTCTCTGATGCCTTATCTCCCAAATCGATCTGCAAATATGTAGACATAAACGTACATTCTAAAAGATGAAGTGCTCCTTCAATGACATGTACATACAGATGTAGGACTGAAGAACCTAATTTGTGTTTTGGATCAACACTTGGTTAAAAAGCTCAATCAGTTAATGTCAGACTGGCAACGTATTGATTGGCCGCATTATATGGGCGAACAGACGCAGAGCTCATCACGCTTTGAAATAGGAAGCCAGATGAGAACAAAGGGAAAGGCATTGAACGGACGAACTGAAGGTGGAATTTTGCAATAGGTGAACAAACGAAAGCGAGTGACTCGTAAAAAAATATCCATTTTGCCAAGAGGAAGAATCCATTCTGCAAGATGATTTGCCTCCAAATCTTCAGGGACTTACCCGTGACATGTAGTCATATTGTGTTGGAGTTTTAGCCCTTAAATGTATACATGAATTATTTACCGTCAACCCCGATTGTATAAGTGTAGGAAATTACTTGGGATGAGTATTTTCTCTCAGGCAGAAAGAATGTGATACAGCGGATACAGCCCACATAATGTGCCAGACCCGGTGTCCGCACAAGGGTCCATGGCAAGAATTATTTATGCATTGGAAAACAGTGTGCTGGGGCAACAGAAAACGACAGACACATTATTTGAAACCATTCATAACACGCATCAATTTTTCAGCAGAAATAAATAAAGGATGGTACGTTTGTTTGGAGGACAGCTGTAGCTTGCTCCACTTGGCTAGCCTGGAAAACCATCCATCCCAGTCCACTCGCTTAAGACACCCCCCCGCCCCCCATCTCATTTTGAGCAACCACTTAAAAGTGAGGGGCTTCAGGAGCTGTCAAGGTGCGGTCTTCCAATGCTACAAAGTGATTCGGTGCTGGAGTTAAATGAATACTGGGGGAAAAAAAACAGATGTGCTTTGTCCCTATTTTTGTTTGTTCAATTTAACTTCTGTTGTATTTCATGACATATTGATCAGGACTATTTACTTATTGTCTTACTCTGCATGTACAGTGATTAGGGCTGTGTATTGCCGCCAACCTCACGATGCGATACGTATCACGATACAGGGCCACGATACGATATGTATTGCGATACATATGTATCCTACAAAAGACACATTTACACAAAATATAGGAAAATTGGTACACTGAGACACGTGCCATGTTAAGTTTATAAGTAAATAAATGTTGACATTCTTCCTTTGCTTTAATTTTTCTTAGCAAGACACAGTGTCCAATCACTGGTGAGCTATTTTTGCATTAATTGAAGGCAATTAACTTCAAAGACGCTGCTGGTTTTTATTTTTTAGGTACAATGGAAGCTGCAAAGGCAAAACGTTAACTACCTATTTAAAGTTAACAAGCAATATCGATTCTGACACCTGCGAATCGATACGTGTATTGTAATGAGGCCCGCAACGATATATTGCCGTATCGATTTTTTGAGCACACCCCTAACAGTGATGTTGTTCATCTTGTTGATCAAGTTCAAATAAAGTTCTGATTAGCTATTCATTACTCATAAGAAATTACACGTAACTTTTACTTCTGTTTTCCACATACATTCGGACATACAGTATTCCATAACAATGGGTTGTCAGTCAGTTTTTTCGTTTAGTTAAACCAATTGGGTTTCTAAACCCATTACATAAATAACCCCAATCTGTTGGGACTGTGTTTTGGGTTGGGTCATATGATGTTGTCGGTTGCTATGGTCCTGTATTTGGCATCCTTATATTGTCATATAGGCCTTTATCCTGTCATATAAAATTGAGCATGTTCATAGCTTGAGTGACACATTTGTCAGTACGTCAAAGTTTCTTGGTCAAGGTATTTTCATCACGTTTGCATCCAGCCCTGCTCACTGTTACTTTGTATTTTTGTATATGAAGTTTTTTCTTCACTTTCAAGCCCTGTCTGCTTTGGCGGCCAAATTCCGCATCTCACGTGACAAAAATGCTTGCTTTGTAGGTTAATTGTAAAATTGATTACAATGCTTTGGCTTCCGTTTATTTGTGCAGTAAAATTATTACGTACATTGAGTTTGTTCCCCTCCATTTAAACGAATCAATTCTCCAAGAAGAAGGAGAGAGTGCGAGAGAGGCGACTGATACAGGACAAGGTGTAATGTGTTTTGCATTTGAGCCACCAGGATGTGAAATTAAAGCTTATTTAATTGGTCACGTGTATGTGTGTGTGCCCGCATGTCTACCTATCCACCTGCCTGGGTTTGAGCCACAACACACATTTCTCCACAACTCCTTAGTGAAATGTAGGCGTAAAAACACACATTTCAACATGTTTTTTTCTATAATGCAATGTATGTAAATCGGATAAATCATTTGCAGTCTTAAACTTTACAAAGCATTCATTCGAAAAGCACTGACATAGTTGTAGTTATTTTATTTATTTATTTATTTTTTAACTAAAATAACCTTGCCTGTGCCTGACTAAATTCACCAAAATCGTATTAGACTACTTGCGTCAATACTTAGACGTGGTTCCAGTAGGCATTTAAAGTAGTTTAGATTAGTGGTTCCTAACTAGGGATGTGCGAGTACCGATACTAGGTATCGGTATCGGGCCGATACCAGCCTTTTTTTCCAAGTACTCGAGTACTCGTGACGCAGACGAGTACAAGCGACCGATGGCAGAGGGGGAAGACGTTAAGTGAGTCCTCCTTGCCTGTAAGTGGCGCTAGCTTGCAGCGGTTTTTCACCAGAACTTCACCGGTTTGGAAATACTTTTTTTGCATTTTTGTGTTTTATTTTGAGCGTTAAGACTAAAGAGTGTCAAAATCAAAGGAACTATATTTGTTTAAAAATATCTTGAAGTGATTTTTTTTTTTTTGTATTTGTCAAAATGTACTACTGGTATCGGCAGTTGGTATCGGTATCGGTGAGTACTGAGGGTCTGAGTATCGGTATCGGTCTGAAAAAAAGTGGTATCGAACATCCCTATTCCTAACCATGGATGTTTGCCTACATTTGACTCATTCAAGAACGCCTAATTTTATTACTTTCGCACTTGCCTTTTGGTGGTACAATCGATATCGTCCTTGTTCCTGCATTGAAATAAAAAATGGAGCACTCCTTTTGTAAAGCACTTAGCACTCTTGCAAGACAATGGATTGCATTGCTGCTTATCTCAGCCAGATTCAGGCCTTCGCTGAATATAAAACGATTATTGCTATTGCCCTCTTCAGTAAAGGCACCAAAATATCATTTATCAAACATGAATATTATCAGAAACCCTCTAATGTGGCAGTATTAGTCAAATGGCCGCAATGTATTTTGTTATTACAACACAGCTATATCTGCTTCGCGAAAGCTGTCCACATGATATTGATGAGTCTCAACACAATTTCTTAGTGTTTGCAAAGTGTTTGTGTTATAATACTCACTTGATAATATTTCTACTGGTTGTAACCAATATTCCATACTTTGCTATACATCCCGACGTGCACAGCTCTATTAAGACTGCATGGTGGGGAACGGTGGGCTAATTTATTCCCTCCTGGGATGCCTGAGGGCTATAAAAGGTGCCAGTTTGAGTTCGGTGAGATCTTTTTTACATCCTCGCCCAGCGCTACTCACCTCCTCACTATAAACGCTTTCTTTCTTCTTTTTTTTTTTATGCGTTTTTAGTTCACCCACTTATAATCTGAGCAAGATAGCTCTCATGGCTGCAAGCGGCATAACTCTTTCCCGCTTTTGCTTTATCTCCATGTTCCTACAAGTCAGCTTGAATAGGGAAAAAAAACCATTATCGCAAAGCTCACAAAAGAGCCAGACGTCCGCGTTGAAGATGTTCTCTACGTGATATATTGATCGATCCGCGGAGACTAATGACGTTGCGGTGAATGGAGGAGAGGATGGTAACGTCTGCCGGGGTTCACGCAAACTGCAAAGTGCAAATGAAGCACTTAAGTGACACAAAAAGGTCGGGTCCCGCTGAATTATAATTTGACCCTACATGCCTCGGGGTTGTTGTTGGGCCCTCTGCCTAATTACTACTCATGACTAGAGCGGCCTAACGCTACGTTTACACTGTTTTCCTCAGGATGCCCCAATTTCAGGCCACTGTGGACAAAATTGTGAGACAAGGTAGAATGTGACAAATATGACAGACCCCGGCAGAATGGGACAGGCTAAAATAATTTGTGCATTCTTGGACGTATCTATGAAATAAATTAATTAAGCACATACAATGTGATTTATCCAACCTCAGATGAATTGAAATAGCAGATTCTGCATCTTCAAATACAACGTCCGAAAGGGAAGCACATCATAGTGCAGGTAAAATGAAAGGTGGTCAGGAAAAGTTTTTCTGTCATCATTTATGAAATGCCACAAACAAAAATGACATTATTTCTATTCGGTGATTGCAATTTTGAAGCCTCTGACTGAGCTCTGGTCTCTCTTGGAGCAAATCACAAGAAGGAGTCATGCTATATAAACAATGCACTGTGACGATTGGTGCTGGTCTACCCAGAGCACCTTTTGGTTTTTTTTTTTATTTCTGTAACTCTTTGAAATGTTTGTTTGCCTCTTCCACTAACACTTCCAATTCCTCCATTTTTAAGCTAATTTTGCACTCCCAAATTATCATAGTGAAAATCAGTAGAGATTCCTACAGCACAAAATCGTATTTTAAATATGGTGGTCTCCAACCACTTTAACACTTGTTGCCAACAGGGCATGTGATCTGTTATGTCTGTTCACTGAGTAGAGAAGGTTTGTGGCGTTTTTTTGTTGTTTTGTTTTTTTTGCGCCTTCTAGTGCGGAAAATACAGTATTCAAATAAAATAATAATTTGTGTGTTTTAGAGAAAAAAACAACATAATAAATTAATCATATTAATGTCATTTGTTTTCCTCTGTATCAATACAGTGATGTGCACAGTGGATTCATAATTCATAACAGCTGCAAAGGATAAAACAAACACATTAGGCCGTACGTAGCACCTGCGTCAACTCCATCGCCGATTTATTTATTTTTTTTATTTTTTTTTATTTATTACCATCCAACACCTCATAATCGGCAGGCTCTCAGCAATATGTTTAGATGTAAGCGGGCCGTTTGGTCTGGAGGCATCTGATAGGCTCGGGCTTAGTTGGTTAGACAACGGTTGCCTCCGGAGTAATGTGTGATTTTTTTTTTTTTTTGGTTTTCCTTTCAGTGCCCCCCTAGAGTAATGCTGTGTGATTACCCCCCCCCCCCCTTTTTTTTTTCCCCCTTTATGGAAAGCACTCGAGGCAAAGCCCACCTACAGCTTGACGCGCGGACACGCCTCCTTTTAATCCGCTGCCATTCATCGGAAGAGAAAGCAAACAAAGATGACTTTTTGACAACACTGGAAATCAAACCGCAGCTGTCAAGAGATTTTCACGAAGTGAGGGAGGAAAAAAGGGGGGGGGGGGGGGGGGGGGGGGCTCCCCTTCGCTTCGCTATCGCTCGTCTTCGGCAGCTCAACTTCTGCTGACGAATTTGCTCTCTCAGTTGAAGAGGGTCAAAAAAAAAAAAGAAGATGGGGAGGCGAAGGAGTAAGGCAGAGATGATGAACGCGAAACTTTGAGGAAAAAAAAAAAGCATTTAAACGGATTAAATACAGAACTTAGAAGGCTCGTTTTGCTGATCTGGTGAGCAATTCAGTCAAAGAAGCTCTTTCCATCCATGAGCTCCTTGTTAGAAATAGTGGCACTCTAGGTGTCATTTTGTGGGTTCGCAGAGGGCACCGATGTTTTTTTTTTTTTTTTTTTTTTTGGATTCAGGGGTCGAGGAGACGATGAAATGTTGCCGTGGTTCAAGTGGAACAATGGCTGCCCTGCAAATTCACGCCTTGCTTGGGGGGGGTTGTGAAAAATGTTGTTCTTTGGGGCCCCTTCCGTCTTGAATAGATTTGTTAAAGCCCCTATGGTCTCTTTATGCTAAACAGAGTGCAAGCATGCAGGAGAGGGCAAAGAAGGCGTGCCCCAAACCACGACATCACTACTTTTAGGCTTACTTTGATGCCTTTTTTTTTCTTTTCTTTTTTTTAAGGGGGGAAATCCAAATCTTTCTCCCCCTCTCGTCATTTTCTTGTCCCATATATCCTCCTCCTTCAGTTCCCTTACTTCCCCTTTTCTTCTCTTTCTGCCATCCAAAGATAATCAGGTTTATGTAAAGTATGTGTGCTCTTTTGACAGTCGGCAATACCTCATTAATTCAATCACACCAAGCGGCCATTGTGTTCCCAAAGTGTTTGAAATGCGTAACAAGGGATGGGGAGGGGGGGGCCTTTTTTTTTTTTTTTTTTTTTTTTTTTTTAATCCTGTCAATCAATGTTAACATTTTTCAAGCTGTTGCCATGGTTTGAGGCCAGAGTTCATGAAAACAGTGAATATGGGCCAACACGACAAGAATAAAGACTTATTTGAGATTGGTCTTTTTTAAAAAGGACATCTAGCATGCACAAAAAACACGAGAGGCAAATGTAGACAACTTTGGACACTATAGCGTGGATGAGAGGTGCTGGGGGGGGGGGGGAGGGGGGGGGGGGGTTAGGCATTCGGAAACCAAACAGGCACCATAAAAACTTGACCTGGGAGGGCTCTGGGAAAAAAGTTGATGAATCGCACTCCGGAAGGAATATGTTTGTTTTTTTTTCCCCAAAAAAATACATGGTCTCCGATAGCACTTTTTGGTTTGGTTATGTTTGTGGTCTTTGCACTCTCGAACCCTTCGTTCGACCGGGCACATATGACCATCCGCGGGTTTGCCTCGACGAGACCTTTTCAACGGTGTCACTCCACGACATTGCATTCCGGAAATAGAAAATATATATTGTACTGTATAATAAGTAAATAAATAAAAAAAACATACTTTTCATGGAAAAAAAAAACATAAATGAAAAAACAAAAACAAATGATGAATGAAAAAGCATTCATAATAAACTAAAAATCATACCAAAATACATTTAAAAAAAAACATACATAATAAATTAAAAAAAAAAAGTATATATATTGCGCTTTATAATAAGTAAATAAAAAAAACACATACTTTTAATGGAAAGAAATGAATGCAAATTAAAAAATAATATATATGATGAATGAAAAAGCATTTATAATAAAATAAAAATCATACCAAAATGAAAAAAAAAAATATATATAATAAATGAAAAAATATATATAATTAACGAGATTTTTTTTTTATTTTATTTTTTTAATTAACGCAGATGTCCATTATCTCGGGTAGTTTTGGGAACGTAACGCCCGCGATAAACGGGGGAACATTGTATTCGATATGCACTTGATAAAATAAAAAATAAATCAAATAAAAAATACAAGTATACATAATTAACAAGATTTTATTTGTATTTTTTTAACGCAGATGTCCGTTATCGCGGGTAGTTTTTGGAACGTAACACCCGCGATAAACGGGGGAACATTGTATTACATATGCACTTGATAAAATAAAAAATAAATAAAATAAAATAACAAAATAAAAATATACATAATTAACAAGATTTTATTTTTTTTATTTTTAACGCAGATGTCCGTTATCGCGGGTAGTTTTTGGAACACAACACCCGCGATAAACGGGGGAACATTTTATTACATATGCACTTGATATATCTCTTTTTATCTCATGTTAATTGATACTAATATACGTTTTACATTGCTGTTAGTACTACATAAACACACACACTCTGGACCAACTTCCACAATCTTCAGCCAATTCACACTTGCACAAGTGATACTAATAGTCATGCCTGCCCTCTAGTTGTCGAGCGTGGTGCACTACCTGCAGAGTTGCAGCAAACAAAAAAACAACAAAAAAACACATGTTACTTCACAATTGGGTCATTGATGATTTATGCAAGGTGGGTTCAGTTCCCTCTCATTGGCGGTGTGATTGTAAAAAAACAAATATATCCTGTGAAAGATTGGCACACGCTCACAGGTGTACTCCGAGATAGACTTCACCTGATTGGGACCCTGACAGGAAAAAATAAATAAATAAATAAATAAATAAATAAATATAATAATAATAATAATAATAATAACAAAATAAAATACAATAAAAAAAATTGTTGGACATATTGGTCTACTTGCATTTGATGAAGTTATAATGCAATAAATAAATAAATAAAGATTTGAACGTGTTCAGACAACACCAAATAAAATCCAAAATAATTTTAGGGTGTAAAGTTCGAATGTCAAGGAGATCCCAATCCCCTCTTTCTGTGTTCATTTACAACCTAATCTGTGGTGAGAAAGTGGAAAAAAAAAAAAAAAAGCAGAGTGAGAACGAGGCAGATTAAGCGCATTGAAGCGTTTTTTTTTTTTGGGGGGGGGGGGGGGGGGGGTTGCTTCCTATAACGCATCACCGACTCCTTTCAGGCCAATTTAAACACTGTTTGTTTATTAGCGCTTTACGGACGGCATTAGCGTCCTTGGCTTATCTCGGCACACACGCAGAAGGCCACAATACGTTACTGTTCAAAGCCCAGATATGCGTGTGTGCGTGTGTGCGTGTGTGTGTGGTATACTCCGTTGTTCTCGTTGCTCCTCTGACCCCGTTTAAGTAGTGAAAGACCATGTGAGACACTAATTATTGGACACGGATGCTCTTGTGCTCTGTGTAAACATGCTGCACACACACAGCGGCTACACAGCCTCCGTGACGCTGACAAAAGACTTAAAGGTGCACTGCGGAGATTTGCGTTGAACTCATCTGTCTATGTTTTTTTTGTTTTTTTTTCCATAAATGCACAAAGCTATCAGCTGCTGATTCCGCCGCTTGAGAAATACCTCTGGTTTCTCTATCTGATCACGCTTGTAATAGTATTTTGACCACAAACTGGCGTACCGCCCTTTTTTTTTTTTTTTGCTTATAGACAATTTATGGTCTCCGTTTTTTTTATGATTTGCTCACTCTGTTATATTCTAATGCTCCTTGGTGATGATAAGAAATATTAACTCATTCACTCCCAACCATTTTCACTTCACTCATTTGCTCCCAATAACATGTAAATACGTTTTTTTTTTAATGTTGTAAGTGTGCCAAAGACGTATTTATACGTTTTGTTTTTGTTTTGTTTTTTAATGCTAGAGCATACAGAAGACTTTGATGCAGCCTCTTCTCGCAACACCTTGGGTGGTCAACATGCCCTCTGATAGGATACAAAAAAAACTTTATTTACATCATTTAGACATTTTTTTTTTAAATCAGATATCATATTTTAATTGATTTATTTAATTTTAGTATTTTTTTTTTTTGCCAAGCCATGAGTATGTTATAAGGTAGTGTAAGTGTTTTTTGTTTTCAATAAAATGTGCACAAACTTTGATCAAAATCTACATTATCACACAGTGTCACACAAATATTGATTTTGATCAAAATTAGTGCACATTTTAGTGTTAAAAAAAGAAATAATTTGTTTGATCTATTGTGAGGACCAGTTGTCCACGTTTCATTCAGCATTCAGCAGGTGCCCTATTCACACCTGTGACCTTGTAAAACGGAGTCACATGACACTGCGGATGGAAAATGTCTAACTGTGCTCAATTTGGACATTTTCACTTAAGGGTGTACTCACTTTTGTTGCCATGGCTTATATTCTGAGGGAACAGCTCATTTAAGATATAATTAAATATAAATATATGCAGAAATGTGACAGGTGCACTCACTTTTTGTGATATATGTCACGTTATAACGTATTTGGATTTTATTATAAAAGAGCATGTATTATCATAAATTGTTTTGCTTTAACTATTTTTTTTGTGTGTGTTTGTTTTCAATGCGAGGACAGATATGGCTTCGCCAATATGCAACGCACGTCAAAAGCAATCTGTGCCGCGGAATCACAGACGTCTTCATCGTGTGAGTGACAAGACGCATCAATGTTGCATGAAAATAATTTGCAAGCTTTATTCAATCTACATACATCTAACCCCACGCCATTTTTTTTTTTTTTTTTTTTTTGCGCCAACTCTAAAACTCACTCAGATGAGACGCCGTGTGATTGTTATCTAGCCGTGCCTTTGTATGAAAATCAAATTGGGAATTGCTTTTTTTTTTTTTTTCCCTCCCCCCTTTGATTCACTTCCATGCAAACAAAGAACTTGTTTTCTTATTTTCATGTAAATGTCTTTTTCATCGGAGACGACAAGTGTAATCAATCTTCTTCAAGACAAGGTAGGAGGGCCTGCCAAGGGGGTATTATTGGTACTTAGTAGCCCGGGGATCATAAAACAAGGAAATTGAAAGTGATATTTAATTGACACTGCCATTTCCACCGCATGGCGAAATTCTCGTCTCCCGTCGCTGCGTCTCTCCCGCGCGCGCCGCCATTTCACTCTCCACAGGTGAAGACAGGACAGAACGCAACGTATATTCTTTGCAAAGCCTCCTCCTGTCAATCTGAAAGCACGGCGCTGCTGCTGGGGGAGAAAAAACAAAAAAGCAACAGAAAGTTTCTACTTTGAGAAAAATAGATTTTATAAATGTCACTTCATCTCTGTGGTGCTCTGTAGTGGTGAAATGGAACTTGATTAACATTTTGGATCCACCTGAAATAATCTAACTCACAGTTGGCCCATCTGGTCTCAGGGTCTGATTTTATTATTATTTTTTGCTAATCTGTACCCACAGTTTAGTAAACTGGACCCACAGTTTACTAATCTGTACACACATCATTTTAGTAAACTGTACCCACAGTTTAGTAAACTGTACCCACAGTTTACTAATCTGTACCCACAGTTTAGTAAACTGTACCCACAGTTTAACAATCTGTACCCACAGTTTAACAATCTGTACCCACAGTTTAGTAAACTGTACCCACAGTTTAACAATCTGTACCCACAGTTTAGTAAACTGGGCCCACAGTTTACTAATCTGTACCCACAGTTTAGTAAACTGGGCCCACAGTTTACTAATCTGTACCCACAGTTTAGTAAACTGGGCCCACAGTTTACTAATCTGTACCCACAGTTTAGTAAACTGGGCCCACAGTTTACTAATCTGTACCCACAGTTTAGTAAACTGGGCCCACAGTTTACTAATCTGTACCCACAGTTTAGTAAACTGTACCCACAATTTAACAATCTGTACCCACAGTTTAACAATCTGTACCCACAGTTTAGTAAACTGGGCCCACAGTTTACTAATCTGTACCCACAGTTTAGTAAACTGTACCCACAGTTTAACAATCTGTACCCACAGTTTAGTAAACTGTACGCACAGTTTACTCATCTGTACCCACAGTTTAGCAATCTGTACCCACAGTTTAACAATCTGTACCCACAGTTTAGCAATCTGTACCCACAGTTTACTAATCTGTACCCACAGTTTAGTAAACTGTACCCACAGTTTAACAATCTGTACCCACAGTTTAGCAATCTGTACCCACAGTTTACTAATCTGTACCCACAGTTTACTAATCTGTACCAACAGTTTAACAATCTGTACCCACAGTTTACTAATCTGTACCCACAGTTTAGTAAACCGTACACACGGTTTAGCTCTTCCGTGGCGTTATGTAATACGCATGCGCACGCACGTTCGAACGGATGCTTCTTTTCATCTTCAACTCTGTGTATTCATCAGCTGATGTGTAATGTTGCGCTCGTGCCACTGTGAGGCGCTCAAACACTTTTCTTCTTTCTTTCTTTCTTTTACTTCCGTGTTAAGCCTGACGGCTGGTGAAACGCGGACGTGTTTTGTTGTGCTCCGCAATTAATAGGCCATACTTGGCTAAAGAAACTTCATCCTTCCGTCATCCATTCATCCGAAATGCATCGTTAAGCTGCCAAAACTAGTCTACAGTTTAAGATAAAAAAATATATAAATAAATAACCCCATGCGTATTACATAACGCCACAGAAGTGCTATACCGTGGGTACGGTTTAGTAAAGCATGGGTACGATTTATTTACTAAACTGTGGGTACAGATTGTTAAACTGTGGGTACAGATTAGCAAAAAAATAAAAATAAAAATTCAGACCCTGACACCAGAGGGGCTCTGTAGAATGCTAAGAAAACACTACTGTTATAAACAAAAACAAAACAAAACAAAAATACACAATTATGTTTTCCTCTTTAAATATTGTATATATGCAAGGTTAAGCTTTTAGTAAAAAAAAAAAACATGTATAACAAACGTTAAATATAGATAGATTATTCAAGGCAAAGGTTTCCCGCGACCACTTGACAGTTAATGCTTCCACAAATGAAAGTGTCTTTCATTTAATTACTACTTTGACAGTCTCCGGTCTCTGGCAGTGCACAAAACAGGGAGAACTGAGTACAATTACCAGCTGAGATAATGTCCCTTAAATGGAAAGTGACACTGTCTAATTAGGATAAACTAATGAGATTAGAAGTCGTCTTTGTCCTGTGACTTCTCCAGAAATATAGGAAAGGTTTCACTTTGTGACCATTTTTCATCATCTTTATGATAGGACCTATTGTATCGGCGTTACACAAATCATCAGCCATTTATGTAAGGACAAATTGAAACTGTATTTGATTAGCTTTATAAATGTGTTCCCTCAATATGTACTTAAACATGATCAATTTGGTTGACAGAAGAAGACACCATGCTATACAAATACTCATCTACTTTCACCTTGGACAATGTTATGAGGTCCAACATTAAATAAAAATTGACAGAGAAAATTGACCCTTGCAAAAACAAATAAAATCTTGCTAACCGAAAACATCATTTAACACAGTAAAATTAAAACATTTTCATATATTTAGAAAATTCAATATTTTTTGGCCATGCCTACATTTATTGAAAATGGAAGTTATTTTTGCCGAATGATTAAAAAAAAAAAAAAAAAAAAAAAGTATGAGAGAGAACGTGCAAGAGAGTGATTTGACCCTTGAAATTTGTGTATTTTATTATACAGGTTTTATTATTATTATTATTATTATTATTATTATTATTATTATTATTATTATTATTATAATTATTTATCAATGCATTTATTTATTTATTTACTTACTCGCATACTTTTAAATTTACTGATGTCAAATTTATTTACTTGTAAAAAAAAACAAAAAACAAAGCAAAACTTGTATACGCACTTCAAAATGTTTGCTTTGTTATTGTTTTGTTACCTTATTCTTTACTGCACAACCGATTTCTGTTTCATGTACAGCACTTTGGATACAGCAATGCCTGTTCTTGAAAGTTGATTTGAGTTTATTTTATTATTATTATTATTATTATTATTATTATTATTATTATTATTATTATTATTATTATCATTATTATTGTCACTTCGCCCGTTACTTCCAGAGGTGCAGCATGAATGAATCCGTCCGACCGAGAAAAGCTGCCGCTTAAAGAGCTTGCCGTTGACCTACGGCGGCATTAGGTGAGCGCTTTGGTGACACCCGGCAATTGGTGTCAAAGAGAAGCCGAACAGGAATGATTTATAGCTCAGGAAGATGTGACTGGCTGCTACCGCCGCCACAATTACCTCGACTGCTAAACTCGCAAGGCGCATGCTTATTGGCTGTCTCCGCAGCCAACACACGCACACGCACACGCCTCTCTCTCTCTCTCTCTTTACACATGCTGTTTATGTTTGAATGGTCGGGCCTCTGCTTTGGCCCGCCTTGTCCACTTAAAAGGGCATTAATCAACTGCTACTTTATAAATCGGGAGGTCCTCGCAGGCTCAAAAGCGATTATGAGGTCAAGACTCTGCAGAAGTACTTAAGCATTTCCCAAACCCATTTGGACTGGATATATTTTGCTTCCTTGAGGCCGAGCAATTCATCATCATTCTCCCACTGAGGAATAATGGATCCGGCGGCAAGGGAGGACTGGGTATTAAACAAAAAAAAAGGAGGAACTCAAAGGGGGATTATCGCTCACCCTCTATTAGCTGTCTATTCCTGGTACTTATCTCCCGCTCCGTCTCTTACCATTCTTGTAAAAAAAGACATTGAATGACAATTTTGTTGAACCTCACCAGAAACGCAGAAAACTCTTTCATCCCCACCCCCGAAAAAAACATTCATTCAACTCATTCAGTTTTTAGTCAATTAAGGGCAACATCCTGTCGTCAGTGCTTTGCTTCATCAAGCGTCAACTATCGCAAACGTTTTCATTCTTGGGTGTAATGTAAAATTTAGAGAAACATACCAGATTCACTTACCGTATTTTTCGGATTATACGTCGCTCCGGATTATAAATCGCACCAGCCAAAAAAATGCATCATTAAGAAGGAAAAAACACATATAAATCGCACTGGAGTATAAGTCGCATTTTTGGGGGAAATGTATTTGGTAAAATCCAACACCAAAAACATACATGTCATCTTGAAAGGCAATTTAAAATAAAAATAAAAGAGAGAACAACAGGCTGATTAAGTGTACGGTATGCTAACGTCACATGACTGACATGCCTGGTAATGTCAGTAACGACGTAACATATTAAGAGTGAGTCGGTGACGGGAGTCGGAGGCGGAGCCAAAGGCTGGCGTTTTATTGACATCAGCTTCTGAGGTCTTAACAGCAACTCCCCACTCAGCTAGAAGCTAACAGGCTAACTCCCCTTTTCCACATAACAAAACCGGAACTCTCCCTTCCCTTCGTCCCAACGTTCCGTGGGTGAATTATGTTCCCATCTCTACAAGTTACTCATATAACTCTTGCATAAAGAACATGCTAACAAGTTTACCAAACTATCAGTTTCACTCCAAATCACTAAATCCAATGAAATCTTCATCCTCGGAGTCACTTTTAAACAACTCCCCCAACTCGGGAGGTAGACGTCCTCTTCTACCGACAATGTTGAATTTATCAACACAGGCCTAGAGCGCCCTCTTGCGGTTTAGTGTGAAAATAACGTGAAATGATATAATAATGTGTTAATTTCACACATAAGTCGCACCAGAGTATAAGTCGCACCCCCGGCCAAACTATGAAAAAAAAAACTGTGACTTATAATCCGAAAAATACGGTAGCTATGAAAACAGAAGAGATGATGAAGATCTAAAGGAAGGAATAAAACAAATAAAAATAAAAAAAGAATAGGAAAACTTCATGCAGAACAAAGTGAGGTTTCACCAGAGTCGCAGAGGAGCTGGACATAAAGTGGAGACGACAGTTTCCATTACCTGAGAATAATTTGCTGAGGCCGAGTAAAATTTGATGTACGGGGTGTAATTGTGTGATCATTTCCTGTCTGTTAATAGTTGATTAAATGGAAAAGCAGAGAGAAAGCAACACAAGCAGTTACAAATTGCTGGACCCTTGTACAGTTATGATATTAATTTAGATCTTGAGCATTTTCTAATTCTCAGTCTGTACTGTAGTGTTTGAACATTCATAAATCTCTATTTCCGTGCCCAGTTTGAGTCTGATGCAATCTGTCTGTCTTCACCGCCATCAAATTCACGTTGAACTCCCTGTGCCAATTTTTAGACATGGTCTGGTCCGCAGGTGTCATCTTTGTTTAGTCTCAGCCACCATACTGTGCACCAGACGCATGTCAAAAGAAATTCTCTCAGTACACCGGAATGCCCAGCATTCCCAAACCAGTGCATCAAGGATTACGTCGGCATAAAAATCAGGATGTGCCAGTTTTTTTGTTTTTTGTTTTTTATCGTCAACAGTTTTACTAAAACTCTTTGAAAAACAATTGACAAATGAGCTTAGACTTTTTTTTTTGCTTGGGCCCTCAACAAAAAGATTTTCATCTTTGACACGTGTAATTTAATAAAAATAAAGGACCAACCTGACTGTTATCAAAGCCTCATCACAAGCTCCAGTAGAGCACGGAATCGTCGGCTTTGAGTGATTGCGTTATCGTTTAATGTAAATTTGCATAAGACGTGCGCCACTTCATAAAAGCGAGCCGTCGAATCACAAGATAGGTGAAGAAAGTGTAAAACATAATTCGTGAACTCACATATTTTGAAAGTTTAATTTAATTGGTTGAAAAACTACATGTCAATATGAAGTAATGATAAAGCCGCATGAAAATGTATGAAAAAAACAAAAAATATCTGAAGCATGTTTATCATAATCAAAAATATCCGTAGGAAGTCTTTTGCTATTGGATGCATATTGTTTTCATGCAGAACACTAAATGTCATAAATCAAAATGAAAGTTATAAGGATGTCAACGAAGCATAGTAACTAAGCGACATTTATGCTGTTTTTATTTTATATTTATCATATTTGGACACATTCTTAAATGACACAATCAAATCTTGTCAACTTTTGTTTTATTACATCCTTTTTAATAATAGCTATGAATCTCTCTCTCTCTCTCTCTCTCAGTCTTGGAACTGAAATGCTGATCATAAATTGTCGAAGTGCGATGACTTGTCTCCTCCACTTTCGCACAGTGGTCTTACTAGTACCAAGAACAGATTAAAAAAAAAAAGTGCGCCACACTTTCCAAGCGGTCTCAGCATACTATTAGCATATATATGAGATTCGAGACATTTTCTAATATTCTTCAGCAGGACTCATCTGTCATGGCCTGGCGATGAATTATAAAATGCTTGTTTGGATGTAAAGAATCTGGGGAAAAAAAAAAAAAAAAAGTGCGCCTTACTTCAATAACCTTTACTTTGGGTGTATTAATAAAGAGGGCAGAAGAAACAAGATGTTGATCCTTTAATTTAAAAAAAAAAAGGTACTTTTGGTGAAAACCATTGATCAGTGGCTATTAATACAATTCAATTAAAGTTTATATTTATATAAGTTATTAGTATATTAATCGTGATTAATAAAAATTTGAAGATGTCATTAATCTGATTAAAAAATTAGGGCTGTCAAAGTTCAAGAGTTAATAAGATTAATTAATCACAGAAAAATGTCGCATTAATCACGTATTAATGTATATTAATCACACTATTTTTTTTGGACCGCACTTAAGCCTTGAACGTAACCGCGGATGGTTACATTGAAGGTCAGTGATGAGGTCAATGCACGGCATTTCCTACGCCTGTTGTTCCAAAATGAGCGATAAAGCGGTAAAGCGGTGTTAAATTTCGCTTTAAAAAAAACACCCCAACGGGACTTTAGATGAAAAAAAAGTAATTTGCATTTAATAATTGCTGAATCGCACCCAATTATTATGATGGTGTTACGTTTTGAGCAATACACGCATGCGTGCAATTGCGTAAATATTACGTTATTTTGTATGTATTTTATATTACGCAAGTAATTTAGCTGATTAATCGTGAGTAATCAAAATTAAAAAGTGTGATTAATCAGATTAAAAATTGTAATCGTTTGACAGCACTATAAAAAATATATTGTTTGACAGCTCTAATATCTACAAAAAAAAAAGTTTCACTTTACTTAATTGTATAGCAAATTAACCAATTATGGGCTGTGATGCTTTATATTCTCGCAAATATCCCATGTGTTAATTAAATTGGCGAAAAGTGCAGTGGCCTGTGTCCTAAATTAATTGCTTTCTATTAGATTACCTTATTGTAGATGAGACCGTGCTTTAGTGTTATAACATTTCCTTACATTCCATTTTCTTGAACATGATTGTTCATAGAAGCAAGCGTCTCTCTCTCTCTCTCTCCTTTTTCTACTCCGTTCTTCTTCAGATTGTTCCAAATGTGTGTCGTGGTGCTTTCGGCTCAGTTAATTAAAGCTAAGCTAAAGCGCAGTGGCCTGTATCCTACTGCTATCAAATCCATAACTTGGAGAGAAGAGAACATTTTCCATGAACCCGCCATTAATGCCGACGTTCCAATTCCCGCTTAAGTATGATCATATGCAATAATTACTGTACCGTTGTTACCGCAAAAAAGTTGAGAAGGGCTCGTGATGTGACTGGAAAATGGAGATGGTAAATGAATAAAAATGTGTAATACTGTAAAGTGAAAATAGCAAACAATCCCCTCTCCCAAATACTTTTCAATTCAGTTTTAAATGTTATCACGCATGGTAATGGAGTTTAGGAAATGGGAACTTCCTGATAGCTGTCAGAAAGAGAAAAGAAAACAGGCGGCGGGCCTTGTCTTCATCCCGTGTTTTGGAAAACAACCAAGCTCAGCAGTCCGCCTCCTATCTTAGCTATTGAATCTATTGGATTGGATTGTTTTACATTTTGATTGAAACGATGTCCGCGGCAGATAAAAGCGCCGTTGTAATTGAATCAGGGTGGAGTTGTTGATTCGCTCGATCTACAGCTGTGATTTCCATGTCCGAACATCCAATGCATAAAAGATCCACTCCTGTTTAACACACTTGCTGATTAGATCTGTTTAAAATAACGAAACAAGAGGCGTGTCCGTGTCCCGAGACGGGCCGGCATAAAGATAGTACATAGGAGAGAAGGTGGCGTAGCGAGGACTGAAGGGAGGGTCGACAACTCTACATCTTTCCCTAGCTCAGTGCTTCTCAATTATTTTCTGTCATGCTCCGCCCCCTAGTAAGAAAAAAACATCTTGCAACCACGCCCCAACCCCCACGCAACTATAAATAGTATCATTTGTCTATAAAATTGTTATAAGCACACCTGTGCATAACACTGTATCCGTATTAATGTATAAGAGAATAAAAAAAGAAAGAAATATGGACCAACTGACCCCGGGTTTACACCGGTTGCGGTTGCGGTGCGGCTGCGGTGCGGTGCGTCTTGACTGCGCGCTCCGGATGCGTCAATTTTTTGGCCAATCCACACCGGCTCCGCACAGCTGCGGTCCGGCAGCTCCGTCGCCCGACCACTTCCCGCCGTGTCTCGCGTGGCCGCGCGCGATCATGTGCCATTAAAAACAACGACAAACACACAGAAAGTCTGTGCTCAACAGAGAAGCAGAAAGAGAGGTGGGCTTTTATTATTTTGTGGCTTTCTACCTCCAATATAAACCTCTCCTCGTCCATGTTCGCTGGTGTCTAAACCGTGAACGCCCACGTCACGTTTTGCTGAAAAACTTGCGAAATAGGAGCTGGCGAGTGTTTTATTCTGAAAGGTAACCGGAAATTTATTTTGAAACTGCCTCGGTCTTCCTGTCCCGCTCGATGTGTTTTGTGCTAGCTTGCCATTTGCCGGAGGCCTACCGCTGCGGCGTCCGGCAAAAATAGAAAATAGGTCTATCCTTGCGGAAGGGCTGCGGCACGCCGCAGCTGAGACGCAGTCGACACGCAACGCACCCGCAAGCTGTGTCAACTGCACCATTCGAATGAATGGAATCTAATTGCTTGCGTCGCCGGAACGCACCGCAACCGCACCGCAACCGCATCCGGTGTAAACCCGGGGTTTCAACAAAGAATTGCTTTATTAACTGTTAACAGAAAAGATTTCAAGTGCATCTGAAATTCACAAATAAAATGAAATCTGTCATGGTTTGGGTTGGGTTTTTGTTATGGTTTCTTTGATTTGATTTGATTTGATTTGATTTATTTGTTCATTTTTCCTTTCGGACAGCATTGTGACAAACAAACATTTCAACATACAATTTTAACATATGATAACCGAAAAGAAAAAGGGCTGGCAGGAAGAAGCATAAAGCTTTCTTTGTTGATCACTTCAGTTGTTTTCCCTGTTTGTCAGTGTCTCGTTTTTTTAATGTGATCACGTTCACCTGTGCATGTCTTGCCACACCCTTCAGTGTTCAGCCAATCAGTTCCCTCACCCACATGTGTCTCGTCCAGGTGTCACTTGTTGTGTAATTAGTTTGTGTGTATTTAGTCACCTGTTTTCAGGTCACTTCTTGTTGGTCCATTGTCGTTTCCACGTTTTGCGGTTTCTCCCGTCTTGCCTTGTTATTTGAGTTTGCTTTGATGTAGGACTTTTGTTTTTGTCATTTCCTGTCTGCACCTTGTGCACCGCCTTATTTTTACATAAGTAATAAAACCCTTTTTTTGTTTGTACATTGCCTCGGCCTCCTCACTCTGCCTCCCCACCACTTGGGTCCTCAATCCCCCACAAACCTTGACAGAAATCCTTAAACTATAAACATTTTTTTCGACTGACCATGTCAAACCATATGATATGTAAAAATGAAATTACATAACATCAATAAATAATACTGTATTCAAACTCGAGGCAAACAAAACCCTGACACCACCGAGCGAATGCTCCCTGCGCACACTCTGCCAATATTGAGCACCACTGCCCCCTAATGTAATGGAGGTGCAATTGCACTTTATTCTAGGACAGTAAAAATAAAAAAAAATAAAATAAAAAAAAATAAATTAAAAAAATCATGTTCCCCGAGGTCAAACGCGCCCCCCTTGATGGAGCCTCGCGCCCCCCTGGGGTGGGCCCGCCCCACTATTTGAGAAGCACTGCCCTAGCTTCTTGATGGAGCTGTTTGTCTACAAGTTTGTGTGTGTGCGTGTCTGTGCTGTCTGACTGCCGTTGAAGCACCATCTGGTTAGCTTTCCATGTGTGACCGAAATGTTCACTAAATAAATTTAACGTGGCGCAGATGCCAGACGAACATTATGTTTGCATAAACTCTAAATGGCATGTGAAGTTAATCTGGGATGGACTTTAAAATGGCTTCGGAAGATTTATGCACATATGAAATTCTTTTTCCATCAAAGAAACTCGGGGTACTAACCGGCGAACCGGCAGGCTTCCCGTTCTGTCTCCCTCTGTTGGTCATTGCTAGTTTTTCGTTTATTTTGCAATTTATTTCGGTTCTTACGTTTCATATTGTTTAGGTTCTTTATAGTACAATAAAGGAGGCCCTTTTTTTTGTTTTTTTTATTATTATTATTAGTTTGAAGTTCCTAAACCAAATGGACCTTTTATTTGATTTGATTTGATTTTGGTCCACCCGTCTTTGGCTAGAATATCAAAAGGTATTAGTTTATAAGCATGATTTAGTGAAGCACCTTTATGAGGACTAATAAATGCGTGCTTCACAATGGATGGCTGATCATCAAATAATCACTCATATCACTTTGGGAGCAGGATGCTCATCAATCATGTTGAGCAAACAGTGACACGTAGCCCGGTGAGCAATGCATGCTGATTTCAGTATCACTCCTTGAAGGAGCCTTCATTAACTATGTACTACAATAACAATGTCAGGGATATGGTCACATTCTCAGTTTTTTTAATCCAATACTAAAATAACGGCACCAACATTGTTTCTTTTTTTAGGCATTGTACATCAATGAATGCAATTTAAAATGTGGTAATAGCAAATACAGTCAAACATCGGTTTTCGAACGCTTCTGTTCTCAACCAAATCGGTTTTCAACCAGAAAATTCGAGAATTTTATGTCGCAGAACTCGTCCAAAAAAAAAAATCGGCTCTCGACCAAACCGAAAAAAGCCGAGCGTACCTGAACGCGACTCACTCGGGAGCCGAGCTAACTCGAATGCGTCCTCTGTAGCACATTTGTGTTCCAAGTTCGTTTGGAGCAGACATGTTCATTGTTATTTACGCAAATCTTTTTTTTTTTTTTTTTTTTTTAGTTTTGTATCATGTATTAGCTCCTAATCATGAGTCCAAAGAAAGCAAGTGCAAGTGGTAAAGCTGGTGAACAAAAGAGGAAAGTAGTGCGCAGAACTATTGAATTTAAAAAAGGAATGTTTGCATTTTGTTTTTTGTTTTTTGTTTTTCATTATTTTAGTAGGATATCTAAATAAAACAGTGTCTATTTCTACCCTTTTCTATTTATGGTAAACAGTATACAGTGCAGTTTATGGTGTAAAATAGTAAAAAAAAACAAAAAAAAAACTTTGACTTGGAACGGATTAAAATTATTTACATTAATCATAATGGGAAAAATTGCTTCGGATTTCGAACAAATCGCTTTTAGAACAGCCTTCTGGAACGGATTATGTTCGAAAACCGAGGTTTGACTGTAAACAGGAATGGCCAAATTTGGATGTAGCACAAAACTGCTAAATAGAATATGTATCAACACTGAACTATTATGCTGGCCACAAAAATTCCGTGTAATCTTTAACATTTACTGACATTCAGATTAGGCCAACATATGTCACAAAGTCCAACCTTTGTCCTTACTTATATCTACGCCACCTGCATTTTGTATCAGCAGTATCATATCAAAAACAGCTTCTTTATTTTTTATTTTTATGAAAGACACTGATGGCGGTTTTATTAATTTTGCCTGTTAAAGATCCTTTTGGGTCACCCCGCTATAATCAATCATCTCTAATAACGGCCATATCTCGCGCTCCACCAGCCATGACCCCTCGACAGCTGAGCTCAGATGTTATCACAGCATGCACGCAGCGTTTTCCTTTCCCTGACACCGCAGTGTTACTGTACAACTCTCTCTCCTGTCTGCTGCTGCGGTCTTATGAGCAACCTTTATTGTCTTGTTGGGGTTTTATCTGCCTGCTGCAATTGGACATTTTGGCACCTTGTAACCTATACAAGGTGGAATATCTCCAGTGACTCAACACTGTATAAACAGACACGATCTGAAGTACCTATGAGTGCTCTCTCCACTCGATTATTAACAATCCACTTACTTTTCATATCCTCCAAACATTTGTGTCCATGATTAGATCATTTAATAACAAGCCTTAATTAAAAGACAGCAATGTAAAGGGAAAGCAACGTGAAAAATGCTAATTCCTCACCCAAAAAAAACATGACGGAAAGTGATATTTTCCGCCATTCGCCACTCTGTGTGAAATTCTAGGTCATTCTGCTCTCCAAGCACCAGCCCCTCCCAACCTGAGTAAACGAGCTGTTGGCACTTTGTGACATCATAAGGTGCGGACCGACCCCCGCACCGCCTCTGCAGACTAAACGCACGCCCACTTTCTCTGAGACCTCCATGGGATAGCGACAAGAGTAGCCTTTATCAGTAAACATTCTGTCCAAATAAATTCAAAGCAATCAACTATCGTTCACATTTGCAATGGCAACATGCAATGACAATTGGCCGTTAAAATCCATTGTGTAGACTACAAGTAAAACCTTTGTGCTGCTGAACTTAACTGAACAATTAGTGTCGTGATTACCGTGATTGCCCTGTAAGCAGTAGGTACCTTGTTCGTGACCTGCTCAGCTTTGTTTTTTTCCCCTCTCACTTCTTTTCTCTCCTCCCCTGATCCTCCATGATTTCTTGTGGCAAGGAGCCATTTTGTTTCCAATATTTATTGAAGATTGATGACTTGCGTGGCCAAACGCAGCGGCTCGCCGGAGGCGCAAGCAACCACACGGGGAGAGGCAGGATTTTACTGAACCGGGCGTTTTACTTCCGCGTTAGAAAACTACATTGACCATTACATCACCATGGTGTCGAAGATGTAATCATGATATGCCTATAGTTAACTGTGGAAGGGCTTAAAAACTGTGGCATAAAATCTTTAATACTTGTTAAAAGCACTCAAGCACCAGCCCCTCCCAACCTGAGTAAACGAGCTGTGTTGCACTTTGTGACATCATAAGGTGCGGACCCCCGCACCGCCTCTGCAGACTAAACGCACGCCCACTTTCTCTGAGACCTCCATGGGATAGCGACAAGAGTAGCCTTTATCAGTAAACATGCTGTCCAAATAAATTAAAAGCAATCAATTATCGTTCACATTTGCAATGCCAACATGCACTGACAATTGGCCGTGTTAACATCCATTGTTCTGGGTGACACGTGTACACTACAAGTAAAACTTTTGCGCTGCTGAACTTAACTGAACAACTGGTGTAGTGATTAGCGTGATTGCCCTGTAAGCAGCAGGTACCTGGTTCGTAACCTGCTCATCTTTGTTTTGTTTTTTTCCCTCACACTTCTTCTCTCTTTTTTTTTTTTTTTTTTTTAGGAAAAAAAAACAGTTCAATATGCTTTCCATTCATATCAGAACGTATGGCGTTCCACACGGTTCAACTCTGGGGCCTCTGCTATTTTCATTGTATCTGCTGCCCCCTGGATACCATCTTAAAATGCAGAAATGGTTGTTTTAAATGCTCCATATAAATATTAAGTTCAGTTGAGCGATAGGACTCAACCTCTTAATATGGATATAAGGACTGTGGTCCGACTTGTGTTCAAAAAGTGCATTGGAATACCAATAGTTGCAATTTAGTGCTTTCTTCTTCTTTTTTTTTTTTTTTTTTTTAAATAAAAGTGAAGTTATATACTTACAGTCGGTAACTGTATAATAAACTCTGTGACATATTGTTGATCTTTACATCAATACACATCACACAAAAGAAAGTGCACAAAGGGATTAAACAGAGATGTTTACATGCGCATGCCAGTGTTTGACCTTTTCACTCACATTTGATGTCAGCTCTTCAGACACATGCCCCGCCCGACACACACACACACTCACACACACACAAAACAACCACGCGAATGCCTTTTAACGGAGAAAAACCCCGCAAAGCAATAATGTGGAAATGTTAACAGCTCACAATTAAAAATGTGATTTATGTTGCAAGCAGCTGTTAAATGACACGACTGCCCCGACAATATTGATTTCCATATCATTAGCGTGATAGTTTTATTGTCCTATAATTGCCTTCATAAAACGCTTTCCTACCTGGGCAAACCCCTACCGCATATCGGGGACTCTTTAAACGAACAAAATGTCGCTTCACGCAAGTAACATGGGTCAACTGCAGTTTTCGCAGGTAATGATTACATCATTAAAATTTAGTCTATGCTTCACAGAGCATAGAGAAAATTAACTCCCCCCCCCCCCCCCCCCACCACCAAGCCCATTTTTCTGCTGAACATGAAATAATGATTTTCTGCCAGTATAATTACAAAGCTAACATCTGATAGAGTCAGCATCCGGAGGGGTGTGTGGGGGGGGTGGATTATCACATGCATGAGTATTAGACCTCATTACCAGCTTGACTGCAAAATTATTACATCTTGTAATTGGATGGCGAGATTTATACACAGATTGGGTCCGGGGTTCCTCGGCAAGATTGTAATTACAGGCTTCGCTGGTTCGCTACTTATCGCGCCGCGCGCAGGAGGGAGGAGGAACCAAAAACAAGCGGCCAAAAAAAAGAAAGAAGAGGAAAGGACGAGAGGAAGAAGCGTGTCATTAAGCACGGCGCCACTATCAATGGCGGAAAGGCGCCTGGGTCCAAGCCGGGCGAGCGGGTGGGGGGGGGGGGGGACATTTTCCCTTCTCCTCCTCCTCTATTTACGAGGCCAAACAGCTGAGGTGTTTGCGGAAGGAGTGCAAGGGAGTGGGGGGGGACGTTTATTATTACCGGGCTTTTTCTTCTTGACAAATGGGATTTCATTTATTTAACCTCTGCTGATCTATTTCAGCGAAACGTATAAACAAGCCATCCGTTTTTTTTTTTTTTTTTTGTTTTTTTTTATGAGCGCTGCCGAGTCGACGCCTCAATTATCTAAAGGCTAACTGAGTGTTAAAGTGAGCCATCTGCCAGTGGGAAGACCATTGATTTAATTTGCCTTGTAGTTGTAGCCGCCATACAACCGGGGCTCCGATTTTGTGTTCGCGGAAGAAGACGAAGAAGCGACGGATCGTACACTTGAGTTGACGGTGTTCAATGGGTCGCTCTTCCGAGTAAGGCAGTCACACAAACGCGTACGTTAATCGGCAGTGGTCTCGATACTTCACAAGTTCCCGAGTATGTCTTCAAAGCTCAAGATAGACTTTTTTTTTTTTCAACTGAGAATTAAGTACTTAGACCAGGGGTGTCCAAACTACGGCCCGCCGTCCACTTTTTAGTGACCCGAGACATATTTTAAAAATGGCATTTGACTCAGTTCAAATAAAATAAAAACAAAAATGTTTGGAGATGGTCAAAGTAAGAAGGGAGGTTGTCGAAAAACAGAGGTGCTATTAAAGTTTATTTTAGTTAACAAATTAAAAAACTAAAATAAAAAAATAAAAAACATTTTCCATAACAAAATAAAATAAAAAAGAAGATGCTTTTTAAAAAAAAAGAAAACTAACTGAAACTACATTTTATGTTTACAAAACTAACTACAATAAAACAAACAAAATAAAAAAATATTGCGCACAAGTAATACACATTAAAAAAACAAAAAAAACTAAAACTAATACTGAAACTAACTAAATTAAAACTAACTAAAACTAATTTTAAAAAAAACCTAATAGAACCACCCTGAAAACTAATTAAAACTAACTAAATAAAAAAAAAAAAAAAACTCAAAACAAAATAAAAACTAAAATGAAAAATTCCAAAATTATAACAACCCTACTGCCATATTACAAATAAATTAGTTTATATACTGTAGTATTTTTATAAATATGCAAAAGCACAAATAAATTATTATTTCAAATATGTCGTTTGCCTTTTTTGATATTTGGAATTGAAATTTGCTTTCTTGTCTTACTTTCCTTTTTTTTCCATATAGTCGGGGCCTCAAACTTACTATGTAACAACTAGTTCATGTTTTACAATGGCTAAAGGTTTTTGTTTTTTTCTGTTAGCTTGAGAAAACATCAAGTTTCCCATAGTGAATTGTATTCAACTTCTGATGTTCATTGGAATGGCAAAACGATGGCAGAAATAGCCAAAACTAAAAATATAAATTAAAAAAAAAAAGCCAAAATAGCCAAGATTCTGCTGTATTATTTATTTATTTATTTTATGTTTTCCAATGATTATATGGTCTATCTGAAGACTTCTATAAGCAATAATGATAAAAAAACAACAACAACATACATATAAAAATAATGTGAACTAAATGTTTTTTTTTCCAAATTAAATTCTCAAGAGAGCATGCTAACATTAAATGTCACATTTATTTCAGAGAAAATGACACACGGCTTTCACAAATTTGTACTATTCAAAACATTTCTTCTTTTTTTTTTTTGGTATTAGTTCATTGAATGTTGGATGATGATGCAGTTCATATACTGTTCATTCAAATAAAAATCATAATAAATGATTGCAAATTCATGGATATTGACCAACTCTTGAATAACATTCTGAATAGTTCCTTGCTCCATGATGTCACGTGTTTCCCCATTACATTATTTAAAGCTTTTCTTTGCTCTTTTCAGTCTCGTTCGCTACCTTCTTTTCATTTCCCTCCCTTTCTCTCTCTCAATCTGTGTTCCCCAGAGTCCCTCGCATGGTATTTAAATCGAGAGGGGGCCCATTAACCCTGCCAGCTTGCGTCTCCTCTCGACTCCATTGATCAGAATGCGCACTGGAGATATTTTATTCCAGCTGCTTGTGGGACTCTGACACGGCCATTTAAGCGTCTCTTCATTTTTAGCCGCGATGGAGGTGGATAACGCGCGCGTGGTGTCAAATAGATGCGCTACCCTGGAGAGCTATCAGAGGGATTTATGAACGCGGTGAGTCAGACTGGGACTGGTGGAAACGAGAGGATTTGCAACCTCGCTCGCGCGTGTTTAAAGTGTATCGATAAGTTGCTGACTTGTTTTACACGGAAGCGTTCGTTTCGTTATGGCAAATTGCCTCGCATTTTAGGCCGTACCCTTTTTTATCATTTCATTATTCATATAACCAGGGATGTTCGATACCACTTGTTTTTTTCCAGACCGATACCGATACTCAGACCCGCAGTACTCACCGATACCGATACGAACTGCCGATACCAGTAAAAAAAAAAAAAAAAAAAAAAAAATTAAAAGATATTTTTAAACAAATATATTTCCTTTAATTTTGACACAAAAAAAAAACAAAAAACAGCACAGTCACTCTTCAATAGTCTTAACGCTCAAAAGAAAACACAAAAATGCTCTTTTTAGTTTAAGATTCACAATTTTGAAGTATTTCCAAACCGGTGAAGTTTTGGTGATATATATATATATATATATATATATATATATATATATATATATATATATATTAGGGCTCGGTATTGCCGCCAACCTCACGATACGATACGTATCACGATACAGGGGCCACGATACGATACGTATCGCGATACATATATATCGCACATCAGACACATTTTATTTATTTATTTATTTATTTTTTAAACAAAATATAGGAAAATTGGCACACTGAGACACGTGCCATGTTAAATTTATAAATAAATAAATGTTGACATTCTTCCTCTGCTTTCATTTTTCTTAGCAAGACAAAGCGTCCAATCACCGTTGATTTTTTTTGCATTAATTGAAGGCAATTAACTTCAAAGACGCTGCTGGTTTTTATTATTTTTTTTTAGGTAGAATGGAAGCCGCAAAGGCAAACGTGAACTGCCGATGTAAAGTTAACGAGCAATATCGATTCTGACGCCTGCGTATCGATACGGGTATTGCTATGAGGCCCGCAACGATACATTGCCGTATCGATTTTTTGAGCACACCCCTACCCTTATATATATATATATATATATATATATATATATATATATATATATATATATATATATATATATATATATATATATATTTGATATATTATATATATATATATATATATATATATATATATATATCTCCCCGTGCCCGCGTGGGTCTTCTCCGGGTACTCCGGTCTCCTCCCACATTCCAAAGACATGCATGGCAGGTTAATTGGGCGCTCCGAATTGTCCCGTCGGTGTGCTTGTGAGTGTGGATGGTTGTTCGTCTCTGTGTGCCCTGCGATTGGTTGGCAACCAGTCCAGGGTGTCCCCCGCCTACTGCCCAGAGCCAGCTGAGATAGGCGCCAGCAGCCCCCGCGACCCTTGTGAGGAATAAGCGGTCAAGAAAATGGATGGATGGATGGATATATATATATATATATATATTTGATATATTATATATATATATATATATGTATATATATATATATATCAAATATATATCAAAACTACCCAAGTGAACAAAAAATCAATTTTTTGGTCTTCCGCCCAATCCACTCAGCGATACCGCCACCACCATTGTACAGTAATGAACGAGTATGAGACTTGACCAAAGTGTGATCTCAATCATTCTAAAAAAAACCACATTTTTATTGTCACTGTTGCTGACATCTCCATGTTGACACATTGTCAGCAAGAAAAGAGGCGAGCGAGCGAGAGAGAGAGAGAGAGAGCACTTTGGCAGCTGCGTTGTTTTGCGGGAACAAAAACGAAATTCTACTGTACATGGAGTCCTGTTCAGCACAATAAACCGGCCAATTATTTCTGAAGTGGCAGGGGAGTGTTTTGAAATGTGAGAAATTCCCCCCCTTCATTCGCAACCACTGACAGGGAATAAATGACAAGCACATAAACAAGACGTTGAACTGACGACTTTTTTTTTTTTTTTTTTTTTTTCTTCTCAAACAAACACATAATAGACAGATATACAATTGACTGCATTCAGCAACGCGCGTGTGTGTTTCGTTCGCAGTGCGCACAAAATCCCCGAAGCCGCGATGCAAAGGTTGGCTTGTGTATCATAAAGCTGCGCTGTTTGACATTTGATTAAATAGCATTACTGTCAATCAGCGGACTGCGAAAGCAGGCGTCGGGTCGCACACGTTGCGGTGGAGGTTTTGCTGCTTTGTTGACTGGGTAAGCCTTAGAAACGTGTATAAAAGTGCTCAGCTCGTTAAGACGCCAAACACGGTATTTATTTACTTTACTTTACTGTGACACGCAGTCAATATTCTTCAATGGCGCCAAGTATGACCATAGACAACATTTACAGTTCATATACGTAGACACCACCTTGAGTATATTGACACCGCGGCCATATTGGATGTGTCGTTGGATGTGTTTGGATATGTATCATGGAGCCAGAATTCATGGGATTATAATCTTGAAATCTTGATTTTGATGGTACGTCTGTCATGTCTGGGACCGAGTTCACGACCCCGTCACGTGTCTTGTTTTGAACTGATGTAACCACCATATAACCATCATCTAGTTTCAACTAGTTTGAGGCTATGTGATGTCAATCTTTAATCCTTTAGGTGAGGGGCGTCCAAACTTTTTCATTTGAGGGCCACATACAGAAAATCAAGGGCCACATAATGTTATGAAGAGAAATTGTGTTTAGTCCTAAAAATTGGACAAATAATTTATTTGTGCTTTTGCATATTTAGAAAAATGATACAGTATATAAACCAATTTATTTGTAATATGGCAGTAGGGTTATTATAGTTTTGTAATGTTTCATTTTAGTTTTTATTTTGTTATGAGTTTTTTTTTTAAATTTAGTTAGTTTTAATTACTTTTCAGGGTGATTCTGTTATTTTTTTTATTTTTTTTTTTATCAGTTTTAGTTCTTTAATAAAGGCTTAGTTTTGGTTTGAACAGTTTACCAGACTAATGGTAAAAAAAATGCTAAAAAACAAAAATAAAATAATAATATTAATAAATAATAAAATAAAAAAAACAATGAAAAACATGGCTGATTTCTCGGTGAATTAAAATTAAAACCCGGATCGACAGATCAGCGCGTGAAATCATTTTCAAACATGGAACAGATGTTACGAACACGCTCTGCCTATCTCGATCCAATGTTAAACTTTCAGCCAACTGCCACGAAACAAGGTCAGCCGCCGATGGTCTAACAAGAGCGGGAGTGTCAGATATCGGCGAAGAAGGGCGGCGGCGTATTTGATTTGTTTTCAGGTCAAGCTACTTGCACAATAAAAGGTTGACCCCTTCGACCCACCCGTCCATTAATCAATGTAAAGATGAATAAATGAATGGTATACATGGCAGCTGGCTCGCCTCGACTGTTCAAATCGCTTGGAAATCATCCCTCGATGGATCAGCCAAATGGAGTTTGAAACCTAAAGAGTGACCGGGGAGGGGGGGGGGCAATCTGCTCATTGGTGTGGGAGGTCTCCATTACATGCAGACAGGGTTAAAGTGGAATGCAGAGAAGGTGTATGGTGAAATGGGGCGGGATGTTATTGAGAGGAGATGACGAAAGGGAGACAAGTGGAAAGTAGTGGAACAAGTAATCGGACAGCCATACATATGGACAAACGTGTTGATGTGGGTGGTCTTTGAATTTAAAGACGGGATGTTATTTATTAACACATTCATTGCCAGACCAGCAAAAATTGCATCATTTGACGTCTTTTTCCGTCAATGGCAGTGAATGAGTTAAACATGGTAAAAATCAAGAAATTGTTGATATAATGTACAGTTACTTATTGAAAACAGTCACAAGGCAAATAGTGACCCCTGTGTGCCACTATAATAGATTCGCCTCTCCACTGAGCAGCAGCTGAATCCCAACTTGACATTCTGAACCACAAGAACAATCGGTCGTCAAACTGACCACACTTAACAACCATTAATGTGATGTTTTGACTTTTTTTTTCCCCATTAATAATTAACCATTAATTAATGTGATGTTTTCACAAATTGGACGTTGACACTAAGAAACAAGTGGATGAAACTATTTTTATTTCTGGAACTGAATTATTAGCTGCAAAGTTGTGTCTTTGCGTAGCTAGAAATGTTTAATCCACCCTCTTTTTTTTTTTTTTAAGTTATTTATTAACACATTCATTGCCAGACCAGCAAAAATGGCATCTTTTGACGTCTTTTTCCGTCAATGGCAGTGAATGAGTGAAACATGGTAAAAAAAATCAATAAATTGTTGATATAATGTACAGTTACTTATTGAAAACAGTCACAAGGCAAATAGTGATGTTTAATCCACCCTTTTTTTTTTTTTTTTTTTATAAACAGCATTGAAAAATTATTTTTAGTATTTGCCGCGGGCCTCCAAAAAATGTATGGCGGGCTGCAAATGGCCCCCGGGCCGTAGTTTGGACACCCCTCCTATAGGCCTTTCAGCATGAATGGAAAAAATAGAAATCCTCAGAGGCATATTGGAAACTATATTTTGATGTAGTGATAATTTGACCCATATTTTAAAGTGCTAATTGTAAGCCATATCGTCACCATATTTTTTTTTTTTAAAGTTGACCTCAGGGTCACCCTGTTCACAGAAGCAAAAGAACATCCGGCGGACATGATGGTAAAATAATGGAGATTGAACCGACAAAGAAGGAAAGAGGGGCGGAACGAAGGAGACAGAGGAGAGGGAGTAACGGGGCACTCTATTCTCTGATATTGATTTGGATCTGACACCATAACGTGACACCATATGTCAAGCGGACGGTTTAAGTTTCCATTGCTGCAGTTAAAGCTGTCAAACCTCGTATGGCTCACGCTTTTTTTTTTTTTAACTACAAAAACTGACAGTGTGCCTGAAAAAACAAACAAACAAAAAACATATATTCAAATTTTATTTTATTTATTTTTTGGTGGGACAACAATTTCTGAACACTTCAGTCTTTGGTCCAAAAACATTATATGTGGTTCAGTGGAAACATCTTATTATTATATTGTACTGTATATTTTTGGAGCTTACAATTTTGCCATGCATAAAAAAATAAAATAAAAAAAAATAAAATCATATATTCAAATTTTATTTTATTTATTTTTTGGTGGGACAACAATTTCTGAACACTTCAGTCTTTGGTCCAAAAACATTATATGTGGTTAAGTGGAAACGTCTTATTATTATATTGTACTGTATATTTTTGGAGCTTACAATTTTGCCATACATAAAAAAAAAAAAAAAACATATATTCAAATTTTATTTTATATATTTTTTGGTGGGACAACAATTTCTGAACACTTCAGTCTTTGGTCCACTAAACATTATATGTGGTTAAGTGGAAACGTCTTATTATTATATTGTACTGTATATTTTTGGAGCTTACAATTTTGCCATGCATCAAAAAAACAAAAAACAAAAAAAAACAAAAAAAAAAACATATATTCAAGTTTTATTTTATTTATTTTTTGGTGGGAGAACAATTTCTGAACACTTCAGTCTTTGGTCCACAAAACATTATAAGTGGAAACGTCTTATTATTATATTGTACTGTATATTTTTGGAGCTTACAATTTTGCCATACATCCAAAAAAAAAAAAACATATATTCAAATTTTATTTTATTTATTTTTTGGTGGGACAACAATTTCTGAACACTTCAGTCTTTGGTCCAAAAACATTATATGTGGTTCAGTGGAAACATCTTATTATTATATTGTACTGTATATTTTTGGAGCTTACAATTTTGCCATGCATAAAAAAATAAAATAAAAAAAAATCAAATCATATATTCAAATTTTATTTTATTTATTTTTTGGTGGGACAACAATTTCTGAACACTTCAGTCTTTGGTCCAAAAACATTATATGTGGTTAAGTGGAAACGTCTTATTATTATATTGTACTGTATATTTTTGGAGCTTACAATTTTGCCATACATAAAAAAAAAAAAAAAACATATATTCAAATTTTATTTTATATATTTTTTGGTGGGACAACAATTTCTGAACACTTCAGTCTTTGGTCCACTAAACATTATATGTGGTTAAGTGGAAACGTCTTATTATTATATTGTACTGTATATTTTTGGAGCTTACAATTTTGCCATGCATCAAAAAAACAAAAAACAAAAAAAAACAACAAAAAAAACATATATTCAAGTTTTATTTTATTTATTTTTTGGTGGGAGAACAATTTCTGAACACTTCAGTCTTTGGTCCACAAAACATTATAAGTGGAAACGTCTTATTATTATATTGTACTGTATATTTTTGGAGCTTACAATTTTGCCATACATCCAAAAAAAAAAAAACATATATTCAAATTTTATTTTATATATTTTTTGGTGGGACAACAATTTCTGAACACTTCAGTCTTTGGTCCACAAAACATTATATGTGGTTCAGTGGAAACGTCATCTTATTATATTACAATTTTGCCATGCATCAAAAAAATAAATAAATGAATAAATCAAAATTAAAAAAAATATTAATCAATCAATACTAGATGCCAAGTGTATATTAATGCCTTCATCATGCTAAACTTTCCATGTAATCATACTGAATATAGTCTATAGTGCCACATTGTGCACGATCGTGTGTCTGTGTTCACTCTTGCGTTTCTATCGCAGCGGCGGATGTAGTATAAGTGGGTATTTAATAAATCCCATTTCATTTTTTTTTTTTTTTTTTTTTGTGGGCCGCAGATGCGGATGTCCGCCGCAGCCGCAGTGTCGAAATGTCGGCAGCATTAACGCGCTGTGACTATGACCAGTCATCCATTCCGATTTGGATGTCACATTATAGAGTGTTTAGTTCTGCCTTGGTGGGCTGCTGCTGCACATGAGGATTTTTTCCATTGACACGACTCAATGTGGAACGGGGGAATATTTGAATATATATTTTAAATCATGTAATATTAATATGAATAATAATTGTACACAAATATTTATGATACTGATTACTTTTGTGTGTCGACATTTCAAAGCCATTTTTACAGCCTGTGATGATGATGAAGCCTTCAGTGCGTTTTATGACTGAACCGCATGGGTGCAATATTTCAGACAACCAGGAGGTGGCAGCTTTTCTACTCTTTCCACCAGCTCCTAACTGACTAAGAAGCTGTGGAATTTACAAACATTCTTCAAACAAAATGTACCGGGCTGAATGTCAAGACGATTCCAGTTTGGAGTTGTACTATTTTAAATTAATATAATTATCACATATAATCAATCAATGCAAATAATTTGTGCTTCAAAAAGGGTTTACTATAAGGAAAATCTGATGTGAAACTGGGGCAACTTATATTGAAAAATATCCCCAAATAATATTTCCATGTTATAATTCATATTAATAATTAATAAGTGACTTTCAACGGTTAATACAGGGGTGTTCAAACTTTTTCATTTGAGGGCCACATACAGAAAGTTTAGCAGGACGCAAGGGCCACATCATGTTATGAAGAGAAATTGTGTTTAGTCCTAAAAATTGTACAAATCATTTATTTGTGCTTTTGCATATTTATAAAAATGCTACAGTATATAAACCAATTTATTTGTATTATGGCAGCAGGGTTATTATAGTTTTGGAATTTTTCATTTTATTTTTTATTTTTTATTTTTTTTTATTTAGTTAGTTTTAATTCGTTTTCAGGGTGATTCTGTTAGTTTTTTTTATTAGTTTTAGTTCTTTAATAAAGGCTTAGTTTTAGTTTAGTTAGTTTTCAGTATTATTTTTAGTTTTTTGTGTTTTTGTTTTTTTTAATGTGTAATATTGTGCGCAATATTTAAAAAAAAAACACCATGGTTGCGACATCATTATTCAGGTTTATATCAAAATAAATCTACTAAAAATCACATTTAAAATCATCCGCAAAGGCTCATGCATTAAATTAATTACCAAAGACTAAAACGAAGAACATTTTTGCTTTTTTTTAGTTAGTTTTGTAAACATAAAATTTAGTAGTAGTAGTTTCAGTTAGTTTTCTTTTTTTAAAAAGCACCTTCATTTTTATTTTATTTCGTTCATGAAATTGTTTTTTGAATTTTAGTTGTTTCATTAGTTTTAGTTAACTAAAATAACCTTCCTAGGTTTTATTAGTTTTAGTTATTTAATAAATGCTTAGTTTTAGTTTAGTTAGTTTCAGTATTAGTTTTGTTTTTTTGTTTTTTTTTATGTGTATTACTTGTGCACAATATTTTTTTTTATTTTGTTTGTTTTAATTTATTTAGTTTTGTAAACATAAAATGCAGTTTCAGTTCGTTTTCTTTTTTTTTTTTAAATCATCTTCGTTTTTATTTTATATGGTTAACGAAATTGTTTTTTTTATTTTTTATTTTTTTTATTTTAGTTTTTTTGTTAGTTTTAGTTAACTAAAATAACCTTTAATAGCACCCATGTTTTTCGACACCCTCCCTTCTTACTTTGACCATCTCCAAACATTTTTGCTTTTATTTTATTTGAACTGAGTCAAATGCCATTTTTTAGCATATGTCGCGGGCCACTAAAAAAAATAAATAAAAAATGGACGGCGGGCCGCAAATGGCTCCCGGGGCCGTAGTTTGAACACCCCTTGGGTTAAAATGACCTTGCTGTGCTTTTTTTGTTTTAATCTGCAAACCCCAACTTGTCGCGACATAAGCGAGCAATCAGCCTATAAAGCTGTTTTAGTTACACGCAGAACTCTCCCAGGGGGCGTTTTGCGGCTGTTTAGTCCCGCCCGTCTTTCTCGGCGAGAGGTCACACACCCGCGCAGACAGTTTACATTTCCCTCGCTCACAAAAAGCAATACAGTGCAATTTCCCTGCACAAAATAGCCCCTCTGGTCACCGGCAACACAATGATGACCTTTTCATTCCATCCGCGCAACCTCTGCTGCTCGTTCTCCCTCTTGTGATTTCAACAATGACGATACATCTTGAGATGAATATATATATACGGCTGATGTGTTTTCTTTCATTTCCTCTGCACCGACCCCCCCCCCCCCCCCCCCCCCCCCCACACTAAAAGTGTTACAGGAATTGAGGATAATCCTGTTGGAAGAAACATGGAACGGTAGAGATGGCGGATGTGCATCTTGAAAGCAAAGCAGGGGAAACTTCATAGCTGACCCGAGTAGTGAATGCGTAAGACGGGCAGCGGGACTTATTCCCCCTTGACTTCACCCTCTCCTTTCCACACTTTTCTCCTCCCACCTTTGCAAGCTCTTTCCTACACCATACTTGAGTACCTCCTTAATTCCCCCCCCAACCTCATCCACCCCACCCTGTTTCCCCTGCACTTGTATGTGTCCTCATGTCACCATTTCTTTCAAATTGTGCTATAGCAGAGGTGTCCAAACTACGGCCCCGGGGGCCATTTGCGGCCCGCCGTCCAATTTTTCAGTGGCCCACGCGCGACAAATGCTAAAAAAAAAATGGCATTTGACTCAGTTCAAATAACATAAAAACAAAAAGAAAAATGTTTGGAGATGGTCAAAGTTAGGGGTGTGCTCAAAAAAATCGATACGGCAATATATCGTTGCGGGCCTCATTACGATAGGCGTATCGATACGCAGGTGTCAGAATCGATATCGCTTGTTAACTTTAAATATGCAGTTATCTTTGCAGCTTGCATTGTACGTAAACAAATTTAAAAAAAAAAAAACAGCAGCGTCTTTGAAGTTAATTGACTTCAATTAATGCAAAAATAACTCACCAGTGATTGGACACTGTGTCTTGCTAATAAAAATGAAAGCAGAGGAAGGATATCATTTATTTACTTATAAACTTAACATGGCACGTTTTTTAATGTACCAATTTTCATATATTTTGTTTAAAAATGAAATAGAATGTCACATGAAAAAAAAAATGCTGTTTTTATTTCCCCAAATATTTCAAATAAGCACATTTTAGAGCTGTCATTTTAATACTTTTTTTTTTTTTTTTTTTTTTTGCTCATATCGGCTCATGCCTATTAATAAAGTTTCCCGGCGTGTCTGTGAAAGCTGCTCTTTGCTCTGCAGTGCGTGCACATTTAGACCAGGTATGCCGCTTGGTGGTATAAACCAGAACAGCTGCTAAGAAAAATATTTTTGAAAATTAATGTAATATATATCGGGATACGTATCGCCTTGAAGATCAGGTATTGGGATACATATGTATCGCGATACGTATCGTATCGTGACACCTGTATCGCGATACGTATCGTATCGTGACACCTGTATCGCGATACGTATCGTATCGTGAGGTGGCCGGCAATACCCAGCCCTAGTAAACAGTAAGAAAAGAAGGTGTCGAAAAAACAGGTGCCATTAAAGCTAATTTTAGTTAACTAAAACTAATGAAAAAACTAAAACTAAAATTCCAAAATCAATATTGTTACCAAAATGAAATAAAAATGAAAATGCTAACTAACTGTAATTGCTAAACTATTTGCTAAACTAACCATAATTATAGCAAACATGTCCTTCGATTTAGTGTTTGGTAATTAATTTCATGCATGAGCCTTTGGTGATGATTTTAAATGTGATTTTTGGTAGATTTATTTTGATATAAACCGGAATAATGACGTTTGAAAGTATGTCACACAGAAGTGACGTCATCTAGCAGCAGCCAATAGAAAAGCACCTTCAGATGACATCACTCGCATGGTGTTTTTTAAATATTGCGCACAACACATTTGCAACCTTTTGCGAACCCCGAACGAAAACCCCAAAATTCGTGAAGTTCGCAGGCGTTCGCCGCGCAGTGAGAGCAGATTTATCAGTCAGCTTTATCAGTCAGCTTTCAGAGTTGTAAAAAAATAAAAAAATAAAAAATTACCCATAGTTTACTCATTCACTCCCAACCATTTTCACTTAAGTGTTTTCCTGGATTTTGACTGATTTTGCAAGGCCCGTGAAATATTATGTTCTATTGCTATAAAAATATGGAACCTACCAAAAGAGAGATTAGAGTCTCTTCTTTTATCAGGAATTTTTTTTTTTATTCCTATCTGCTTCTGCTGTGCAGCAATTAGCAATAGAACATAGCTAAGTTTCATCATTATTCACAATTCTGCTTAGAACTGTGGGGAAATCAGCTGGTTTTAACATGGCCCGGTTGATCTCTTATACTCTGCTGCCACTCAAATATTTTCTGCAGTAGAGAGACTGCATGAAAGCCTTCTCTATGCTCTGGCATAAAAAAACAACAACAAAAAATGTATAAATACGTCTTTGGGACACTTAAAACATTTAAAATATGACGTATTTATACGTTTTTGGGAGCTAAGGAGTTAAAATGCCAAATATCTTCACAGATAATCGGCCCAGCGCTATCCCTTTGTGTAAATGTTACATTTGGGGTCTGCTCTCCTTTTGTATGCATATGAAAAAGTTACCTTTCATGATAACAATGTTTGTTTGTGTGGATTTTTTTTTTTTTTTTTTTGCGCAAGTGCAGGCGCATCAAGGAGGTCGGGTATCGACTATGTCGACCGCGTCCCCTTCACATTTTGTGTTTGGTGGGCAGGCAATCTAGCAACTGTCAATCACGGGGAGGCGACCCAAGTCGGGAATCATCGAGGAGTCTGACTTGCGGTGTCAAGCGGCGAGAAGGATCTATTTGAGCGCGACACGCGATCTGTTGCAAATCGAAAGATGGCTCCATTGTCACACCGGATGCACATATTCATGAATGAGCTGCACAAACGCTTGCTTTGATGTTGTTTTGCCTTTTCGTTAGACCAGGGGTGTCCAAACTACGGCCCGGGGGGCGGGGGGGCATTTGCGGCCCGTCGTCCACTTTTTAAGTGGCCCGAGACATGTGCTAAAAATGGCATTTGACTCAGTTCAAATCAAATAAAAACAAAAATGTTTGGAGATGGTCAAAGTAAGAAGGGAGGGTGTCGAAAAACACAAGTGCTATTCAAGTTTATTTTAGTTAACTAAAACTAACAAAAAAAACTAAAAAAAAAAACCAACAACAAAAAAAACAATTTCGTGAACAAAATAAAATAAAAATGAAGATGATTTTTTTAAAAAGAAAACTAACTGAAACTACATTTTATGTTTACAAAACTAACTAAATTAAAACAAACAAAATAAAAAAGAAATATTGCGCACAAGTAATACACGTTAAAAAACAAAAAACTAAAACTAATACTGAAACTCACTAAACTAAAACTAAGCATTTATGAAAGAACTAAAACTAATAAAAAACTAACAGAACCACCTTGAAAACTAATTAAAACTAACAAAAATTTAAAAAACAAAACTCAAAACTAAATAAAAACTAAAATGAAAAATTCCAAAACTATAATAACCCTACTGCCATATTACAAATAAATTGGTTTATATACTGTCGCATTTTTCTAAATATGCAAAAGCACAAATAAATGATTTGTACAATTTTTAGGACTAAACACAATTTCTCTTCATAACATTTTGTGGCCCTTGCGTCCTTCTGATTTTCTGTATGTGGCCCTCAAATGAAAAAGTTTGCACACCCCTGCTTCAGACCGTTGCTCATCATTTTTAAATTACAATAAATGCATTGAAAATATTGATCACGTGCCATTTGCTAAAGCCTCAGGTCATTCCCTTCACCTTTTAAACCTCTCACATGAGAAAAAAAAAATATTTGCATTGTATCACTTGGTTTTCATGTTTGGACTAACATTTCCCACTTCATCAAAGCAATCAAACAAAAAAAGATCAGATTCAAACTAATCGAAACAGATTTACTTACTTCCAACTGTTCTTCGATTGCTTTTTTTTTATGAGACTGTATTAAATCATTGATGCCCCCCCAACCCCCCCAAGGCTTATGATCATTTGAAATCAATGGATAGAAAATGACTTTTCCACAGTAATAAAGCATCACACTTTGCCTAACCTTTGAACTTTGGCCACACTTGCCCCTGGCTCAACGGCACACAGACGGCTGCTGGAGTTCAATAATAATAAATTAAATTAAAAAATAAAAAATAAAAAAAATAAAAAAAAATAAAATATATATATATATATATATATATATATATATATATATATATATATATATATATATATAATAAAATTAAAATAAAAAATACAAAGAAATGAAAATAAAATTAAAAATTAAAAATTAATAAATAAAAAAATAAAAAAAGGATTAAACACTTTTTATTAACGTTTTAATTTGCATTGCATTACGTTGTGTGATATTCTTTGCTAATTAAACATTAGAGTGGGTCATGTTGACCCCCAAAAAAAGTAAAAAAAAAAAAAAGGATTAAATGCCTCCATTTTTTATTAACATTTTTTAAATTGCATTGCATTACGTCGTGTGATATTCTTTGCTAATTAAACATTCGAGTGGGTCATGTTGACCAAAAAAATGTTACAAAAAAAAAAAAAAAAAATGTTTTTGACCCGTCTTGTTAGTTTACAGTACGGCTCGCCTCTGACCACGATTTAAATGTAATTTAATTGTAACTAAACGCTTATTGATTATCGGAAAACCATGAATAGCACATCTGTGCGTCCTGTATGGTTATATCAATATCATCTTGGTAACGGGATTGTTTGTATGAATTATGAAGGCATAATTTACGATTTGTTTATGATGCTTTGAGCGCAGTGAAGTCCAGACAGGAGCTTTGCTAAACATTGAGTGCAGGGGCGGGGCTGGTGGGAAGTGGGGGGAGGGGGTTGTGTTTACGTTCTTAACCTGCAGTAATATTAGTCAAACTTTGGAAGACCAGCATCCTTGAAAATATGCCTCCAGTGGGAACAAAATGATTACCGACAATAATCAATCTCCGGCTTATCATCATTACGGTACATTAAACGTGAAGGGTTTGGGGGATTTAATTTTTTTTTTTTTTTTTTTTTCCCAGTATTGATTTAGATACGAACACAATGTAAGCATTCAGGATCGCCACATATTTCCTAATTTTACACTTGCAGTAATTACTACAATTACTAAACTGCTTTTGCATTTCTTTACCTGTTAACACACCAACAATGGAGAAGTTTTCTTTACTTTTTTTTTTTTTTTTAACAGAACTGATGATTCGAATTTAAATTGCTAATCATTACAACAAATAAATGTTTCTGAATGTGTAAATGAACTGTTTGAAAAACATTGATTTTATATTTCAAATTATAGTTATTTACATTCCTGAGAATAATAGTTTTTTTTGAGTGGATGAATGTTCTAATCCAGGGGTGTCCAAACTACTACAAACTACAAACTACAAACTTGCCTTGTGACTGTTAGCAGTTTTCAAGAAGTAACTGCACATTATATCAACAATTTATAATTGCTTCATTGATTTTTACCATGTTTAACTCATTCACTGCCATTGACGGAAAAAGACGTCAAATGATGCATTTTTTTTTTTTTTTTTGCTGGTCTGGCAATGAATGTGTTAATAAATAACTTTAAAAAAATAAAATCAAAGTGGCCCTTGCAGCTTTCTATTTTTCTGTATGTGGCCCTCAGATGAAAAAGTTTGGACACCCCTGTTCTAATCATTTCTGCCTTTCCACATTAAAAGCAGTTTAATGATGTTTGATGGTCTTATTTTTATGACAGGTGGCCAGATGAATTTGTTAAGCAATACATTTTTTTTTGCCCCCAAAAATCGTAGGAGGCGTGCAGGTCTAAATGAGCGTACCTCCATCAGGAGTGTATGTTGACAGAATGAGAGATTGTACTTTTGAGCCATGAAATTGCAGACTGGTAAGCCTTAGGCGATCGCCAGGTGTGACTGATGCAACCAGGGCCTGCTTGGACAAATGTAACAGCAGCGCACCAACATTCCGACCTGTCAATCATGTTATAGATCTCCAAAAAAGGAATTGTATGGCAAAAGTTTTTGGAGAGACTTCTCTGTCAATGAATTCATCAATATGGGGTATGGTTAAGACCTAAAACTAATCATATGCAAAATATTAACCTAGTATTGTATTAATAATGTAATAAGTTTAAATATATAATGTATAAGGGGTAGGACTATATATGTTTTTAACTTCTTCCTACTCCCTTTTGAATATGTAAACCAGGGGTGTCCAAACTTTTTCATTTGAGGGCCACACACAGAAAATCAGAAGGACGCAGCAGGGGCCACATAATGTTATGAAGAGAAATTGTGTTTTGTCCTAAAAAATTGTACAAATAACTTATTTGTCCTTTTGCATAGTTATAAAAATGGTACAGTATATAAACCAATTTATTTGTAATATGGCAATAGGGTTATTATAGTTTT
>NC_135417.1:11550000-11595000 GCF_051991245.1 Festucalex cinctus
CCAATTTATTTGTAATATGGCAGTAGGGTTATTATAGTTTTGGAATTTTTCATTTTAGTTTTTATTTCGTTTTGAGTATTATTTTTATTTTTTAATTTAGTTAGTTTTAATTAGTTTTCAGGGTGGTTCTGTTAGTTTTTTATTAGTTTTAGTTCTTTAATAAATTCTTAGTTTTTGTTTAGTTAGTTTCAGGATTAGTTTTAGTTTTTTGTTTTTTTATGTGTATTACTTATATATATATATATATATATATATATATATATATATTTTTTTTTATTTTGTTTGTTTTATTTTAGTTAGTTTTGTAAACATAACATGTAGTTTCAGTTAGTTTTCTTTTAAAAAGCATCTTCGTTTTTATTTTATTTTGTTAACGAAATTGTTTTTTTGAATTTTTTATTTTATTTTAGTTTTTTCATTAGTCTTAGTTAACTAAAATAAACTTTAATAGCACCTGTGTGTTTTTTTTTCCGACACCCTCCCTTCTCAATTTGACCATCTCCAAACATTTTTTTGTTTTTATTTTATTTGAACAGAGTCAATGTCTCGGGCCACTTAAAAAGTGGACGGCGGGCCGCAAATGGCCCCCCGGGCCGTAGTTTGGACACCCCTGATTTAGACAAAGACAAGAAAAAAGAAAAAAGAAAAAGAAAAAAAAAAGAAAAAGAAAAGAAAAAAAAGAAAAAAAGAAAAAAAAGAAAAAAAAGAAAAAAAGAAAAAAAACGAAAAAAAAACGGAAAAAAACCCCGAAAAAGACAAGAAGTACAATGATATATATCTTAGTCAACTGATGAAAAAATACTGAATGCAATTTCGTATATTTACGCTGTAATGAAAATGTTCATTTTCCTTTTTTTTGTCTTTTTTTTCTTTTTTTCCACTTTTTTTTCATTTTTTTTCATTTTTTTTCTTTTTTCATTTTTTCATTTTTTTTTTTGTTCATTTTCCTTTAAATAATCCTATGACTACTCTCATTGTGACAAGCATGAATTTTGTTGTTCACAGCAAAACAGCGCACCAAACTATTCCCTTATAATGCTCATATTTGGCACAGTGTTATGTTTTTCCATGACAGTATACAATCCAAAAGTAATTTTGGGTGCACAACTCTGTGTTTATTTATTGTTTTTTTTTTGTTTTGTTTTTTCTTTCCTATCAAAGGTGTTGAAAAATAAATGGAATTGGGGACAGTGCAAGGTGTTGTATTCAATATGGGCTTTCATGTGATAAATTGAATGTTATTCATATATGACTGCACACTGTTTTTTTTTTTTTTTGGTGATTCTGAAAAGAAGTTGCTTCTTGCTACCCAGGGACCCTTTTCCTTTTAACTGAGAAACAGTTGAGGGGTGGCTTAGGCGGGGGGGGGGGGGGGGGGGGTCAGGTTAGGTGGGGTGGGGGGGAATCTCTCCAGACCTCGATACAATTACTGTGCCTTCCCCTCTCCTTCCGCAAGCACTTCTGGCCCTGCTCTCACAGCGCCGCTGGGAATAGAAAGGGCCCGGCTATCTGGCAGAAGATTCGGTCAGTCAGGCATCAAATGCGAGGCCCTCTTCTCACACTCTGTGCCGGGGGTGGGCACGCCGGGGGACCCGCATTGTCCATTTTCACACACGTCTCTCGGCGGGGCTTGCAGGAATCCTTGGCCTTCGGAAAAGGAAAAGTGGGTAGAGGAGAGAGAGGCCGCGGATGGAGGGAGAGCGCTGAGGCAAAAAAAGATGGAAAACCTGAGAAGAAAACAAGAGAAAACCTGGTTTGGAAAGAAATAAAAACGATCATGGCCGAATTGGACTCAAAACTTTTTTTTTTATTTCTTAATTTTCTCCACCAACATTTCCATCTTGCTCACGACAAAACATTTCCACGTTTGTTCAATTTCAACACTTGTTGAGAGGGCAGGCACTATTTGTACTAGGGATGGACGAGTACCGATACCAGGTATCGGGATTGTGTTCAAATTTGGTTGAATCAACTAAATGTAAGGACGATATCTAAATACACAAGAAACAAATCCAGATATAGTGGTTACCTCTACTTACGAAATGAATTGGTTCCGGAAGAAAGTCGAAAAGTTTGTAAGTCGAGACGCATTTTCCATGTAAATGCCCTAATCCGTTCCAAGCCTCCCAAAATTCAGACATAAATGTTTTATAAAGCATAAAAATGCATCAAAACATGTAACAAATACATGTTACAATTAGATTATTGCACAATAAATGAAAGTTGTGCATAATGTAAAAAACAAAGAATAGAGTAAAGGATAAAAATGATGGTCATTTACCTTTTTAACGGATGTCCTCTTTGGTTCATGTTCTCCTCTCTCAGAGTGTTTTTTTTTTTTTTTTTTTTTTTTTTTAACCTGGTGTTTTGTAAAGAACTGATCCATGGATGTTTTTTTTTTTTTTTTTTTTTTTTTTTAAACAATCCTTCGTTAATGTCCAAGGCAAACATCATCTTAGTGAGCAAACGCCCAACTGGTGAACACTTTTTCTGGGCGATTCTTTTAAACAAATTCTGAAACTTCATGGAAACTTCCGGTATGGCGAGGCATCTTTTTCAAAAAAAAGGCCCGTCTCGTCACAATTAAAAACTTGCCTTCATCAATCACCAATTGTTTGAATTTTTGCACAAATTCGTTGTCCGTTAGTTCATACATTTACGAAAAACTATCGGAACACCACATGGGACGAACGATGAGGACGCTGTATAGACACCGATCTAGTATACGCTCATACCTATGGTAGAGGTTCCTCTAAGCCAATGGGATGCCAGAACAATGCACAAACACCGATCTCGTTTTTACGCCCATAGGTACCTATGGTAGGAAATAGCCATAGCGTTCGGTAATGTATTTTTACCTTTCGTATCTAGAAATTTCTTTCGTAACAAGAGGCAATATTTTCCCGTTGAGGCGTTTTGTAACTCGAAAACTTCGTATGAAGAGACGTTCGTAAGTCGAGGTTCCGCTGTGTACTATATGGTCCACATTGAAAAGACACTCAAAAATCTCTGGGACAAAAAAAAAAATAGAAGTGACAGAGCTGCGTTCACTGGAGCGACACAAGGTTGAGTGATATGTTGTATAATAATCCACGAGGTAGAACAATTTAATTGATCATATTTGCAATTTTGTTTTGGCAGGGCTTTGATATTAAGAATGTACCTTTTATCGTTTTTTTTTTTTTTGCTAAAACACAGGTTGATGACACCGTGTAATGAAATACTTTTGTGATTGGAGAATAAATGTGACACTTTACATGAAATGATCTAATGCTGCCGTGTAAGTTTGAGATAAGGTCCTGTTTTCCGTTGAGCGAATGAAGTCATGTGACGCCGATAAAATGTGACTTCATATGGTGCACTATTACGCAGTACATGTCACGATAATTACAGTTCTCATTGCACACATAAATTATTGTTGAAAAAGAAGCACCGTTTTGCAGACCTTAATTTGTGGAAGTCACATGCAGGAATTTGACTCAGTTTCGTGAGCGGCGCAAATATAGCACGGCGCACAAGCACGTTAGACCGAGTGTTAGTAATTTCACGCATTTAAAAAATGGTGGCTTGCGTTGCTATTTTGACACCGTTGAAGCAGGTGTCACTTTGCGCCAAATGTCTGCCGTCAAATTGACATTCCGCTTGGATGAAAATCAGAATATGCAACATTTCCTCACGTGACGTCTACAAAAATAGTTGATTTCAGCTTGAACCAAGATTATTGTAGTTTGGGGATTTTCATTTTATTTAGTTTTTATTTTGTTTTGTTTTTTTAGTTAGTTTTGGTTCTGTTAGTTTTTATTAGATTCAGTTTAAATAAAATGCATAGTTTTAGTTTAGTTTTATTTTCAGTATTCTCTTTTTTTTTTTTATGTGTATTACTTGTAGGGATGTAACGATATCCAAACATCACGACACGATATTATCACGATATGAAGGTCAAGATACGATAATTATCATGATATTGTGGGGAGGTTGGCGATACAAAAAAAAAAAGGTCACAATATTGTAAAAAAAAAAAAAAAAAAAAGCTCATAGAACAACAAAAAACAAGTTTTTGTACATTACAGCAATGAAAAATATTAAAATATAAATATTATATACATATATTTTTTTGAGGCAGTAATACAAGCAATACAATAAATTGATATATTTTTATTAATAAAATAAATAAATTAATTAATTAATATTTAATTTAATAAATAATAAATTACTAAATACAATAAATTGAGTTCCTCCACATATTGCCTCTGTTCACAAGTATATTATGTTCCTCTTCATCTGGCCATTAGCGTGGAACATAGAGGGGCCAAAACATGCCTTGTGAAAATTAAACCGCACTAAAAAAAAAAAAAAAAAAAAAAAAAAAAATGGCCACCAGAGGGTGCTAGATCTGCACAAGTGGAACTCAACCCGACTTTTTTAACAGATGTGCTGCTTCTAATATCGTGACATGATGACGACGATATATTGTGGCAGCTTTAATATCACGATATCACGATATTGCCATTATCGTTACATCCCTAATTACTTGTGTCAATATTTAATAAACGGTCATGGTAAAATAGAAAAAAAAAAGAAACATTTACTTATTGCCCCTAAAGTAATATGATCATACATCAGTTTGAATGCTAAATAATGTCTCGATAAGTTGCTCGTGTATTCCGGAAAAATCGACTCTGTGTCATTCAGACTTGATAAATCTCTCTTACTAAACATGCGGAGAGAAAACACTTCTTGAAGGTTGGCTGTTGTACGAATATTATTACCGTTGTGCATCTGTGTGAAAAAGGGAGATAGACTTCGACGGCATCTTTATTGCGGCGTTAAAGCTCAGGTAATGCCTGCGAATAATGCATGATAAGGCAAACGCTCCTTTCAAAATATTCGAATGCGATCATTGGAGTGGAAAATAAAGGAATGCGGACGGGTGAAATGCTTCCCTCTTCACTTTACCCCTTTTCAATATTAACAATGCCTCTTTGATCTCTTTTCATTTTTTACGTGCCACGTGGGTACGATGTCACGTTTGCGGGTGTCTTACTACGGCCGCTGATGACATTTCTTTATATATATGTTACCTGTGGATAATAATTGTATAATGGATCATTCTTAATGCCATCAATTATTGATCGGCATCAGTGTTGATCCACGTGTACTTTTGTGGCATCTGAGCAGTCCAGAGATCACCAGATTTTTTTTTTTGTTTTTCTTTAACGACATAAATACTTTGGAATTTCAGTGGCGCCCGAGATTCCGAGTTTCTCGAGATTCAACTCACTTCATAATAAACATGAAAAGTATGGCAAATTCATCAAAAGACACTTCAAGTTCTTTTAGGCCACACCCAGTCAAATAAAAAAAAAAAAATTCAATTCTTTTTTATAACTACAATATGTTGCACTCCCTTACTAGGTAGTTTAGCTTAAATAACACCATTTGGATAGTTTTTTAAACTCAATTATTTATACATGTATTATTATTATTATTATTATTATTATCTAATTTGAATTATTATTTTTTCTTTCATTTTATTGGTTGAAGCAACAGACACTTGAACACAAACGGTGAAGTAACACATTTCGATGGATCATATAATAATACTCACAGGCATGTATTTATGTATTTTTTTTATCCTCTATGATAAATGACTAAAAGAAATACATCATCTTTCAGTAGTAGTAAAAAATGACATTTCATATTTGTTTGTGACTGCTTGGCTTTATTATACTGTACTGGCCTCCAAGTGGCCAAGGCTAACGCCGCACATTAAATTGGATTACTTACTTTACACAATTATAAAGTACAGAATATTTTTTATTTTTATTTTTTATTTTTATTGAGTGGCTGGAGCAGATTATTGCTATTTCCATTCATTTCAAAGATGATTTGTGGAGTGTTTTGCATTACGAGCATGGTCAAGAAAAAAAAAAAAAAAAAAAAGTTAAATTTCTGAAGATAATAATGTATTCCTTGTATCCTGATGTTATATTTCTTTTTTTTTCTTTTTTTTTTGTATCCATATATTTTCAGGTGTTGGTTGTTGGGTCCCTGGAAATATGCTATAATAAAAAAATTAAAATATACACAGGTTTTTTTTTGTTTTTTTTTACTTGAATTCAGTAAGTGAAAGCATACTCCATTGCAGGGGTCACTGACTTTTTTTTTTTTTTTTTTTTTTAACTGAGAGCTACTTCTTGGATTTATTTATTTGTATTTAACCTTTATTTATCCACGTACGTTATGTCAATTGAGAATTGATTCTCATTTGCAGTGCTGACCTGGCAGCAGACATCCGAAAAATAAGAAAAATAAAAATACTGGAGTGTGATCTAGTTAAATCGTTAATATTCATTAATACATTTCTTTTATCATACTTTTCTATTCACATATTTCTGATGCATTGAAAAGCCTTGCAACATTTCTACAGTGAGAAAACTCACAAGTTGAGCTTTAGGCATAATTGACTGTAAATGATATTTGGTTTGAAAAATCAATTATAAAACTGTATTTTGCAAATACTACAAATTTTTTGCAATAACATATTTAGTGAAATGTATGTTGTGCTATCTTAACACTTTACAGCAAATTCCTATGCTGATGCACAATCAAGATGGAAGACTGAATACATTTATAGTATTAGATACAAGAAAACAGAAACTGCATTTTGTTTCAGTTTTAATGGCGCAGCCTAAAATGGAACAAAACAATTTTTGACTGACTTATTGTATTTACTTCCTATAAGCAAATGCACTAAAGTACACTATCAAATGCAAACGACTCTGTTTATAACAAATGCACGACACAATGAAGACAACCGGGAAAAAAAAAAAAAAAAAAAAAAAAGAGAAAGAGCACCTCAGATTGCAAAAGTTGAAGCAAGCATTAAAACCCTGCGAATCTCGCAGACATGCTTGGTTGAAAAACCATGTCATGTCCATACCTGCCAAAGTCACTCTCGCGTTACCTCCCTGTTTTTTTTGTTTTTATGCGCAACTGCAAAAAGTGGGAGGCACAAAAAGCAACTACATGTTAAATAGGTATTAAATTTTGTATAGTTTTAATACCTTCAGGTGGGGGGGGGGGGCAAAAATATTCAAATGCACCCCATTCCCTCTTGTTCCGATTTGGAGTGATTGAAGGAACTTGTGATGGAGTTTCCACACAGTGCTCCCATCTGCCGCATGCCGGCCCTTATCCGCCTTGATATTAACATGCCTCTTTCATTAGAAAACCGAGACGTTTTCTGCTTTATGGGTAAAATAAGATGCAGAATGAGACAATAAAGTGCATTTGTGTTTCAGCGGATGCATTATGAATAAGTCATTGTAAGTGCCTGCCTGGGAAGATAATCACTGCCGATGAACACATTCTCGACCCGCCCCGTAACACGGCTCGGCCCGATGTACGAACTCGATTATGTGGGTGAATATTGAAAATGGGATCATGACTTTATAATATCCGTGTGCATCGGCAAGTAAAACCAATGGGCAGAAAGTGGGGGGAAAAGGATGGAAATCGGGTCACGATTGCTCTGTCTTTGTTAATATTTTTTTTTTTTGTGAATTAGGGCAATATCATATGAGGGGAAATTATACAAAATTGCAACTCTTTGTAAATATTTGTTTATTTATTATTAATTTTTTTGTTTACTGTATATAAAGGTCTCTTAACTCCCAAAAACGTATAAATACGTTCTATTTGAAATATTACCATGCTCCCAAAGTTGTTTTTATATGTTTGTTTGTTTGTTTTTTTTATGCTAGAGCAGGGGTGTCCAAACTACAGCCGGGGGGGTCATTTGCGGCCCGCCGTCCATTTTTTAGTGGCCCGCCACATATGCTACAAAAAATGGCATTTGACTCATTTCAAAATAAAATAAAAACCAAAATGTTTGGAGATGTTCAAAGTAAGAAGGGAGGGTGTCGAAAAACACAGGTGCTATTAAAGATTATTTTAGTTAACTAAAACTATCGAAAAAATAAAAATTCAAAAAAACAATTTGGTTAACAAAATAAAATAAAAACGAAGGTGCTTTTTTTAAAAAAAGAAAACTAACTATAATTATAGCAAAAAGGTCCTTTGTTTTAGTCTTTGGTAATTAATTTAAATGCATGAGCCTTTGGGGATGATTTTAAATGGGATTTTTAGTAGATTTATTTTGATATAAACTGGAATAATGACACCGCGAACATGGTGTTTTTTAAAATATTGCGCACAAGTAATACACATTAAAAAAAAAAAAAAAAAAAACCTAACAATGAAACTAACTGACTAAATAAATAAATAATGACTTGACATGTCTATAACAATAATTGTAACATTCTGGTTGGATTAGAACTGCAATATTCCTAGTGGTAAAGTGGAACATAGAAACAACATGTACAACTTTTGTACATGTTTCTTTCACATTTCAAATGCAAAAGGGTATTCAATAACTGGTGGTTTGGTGCGCTTGCTGCAGTTGGTTCGGTTGCAGTGGCGCCGGTCGCAAAGTGTCAAGGGACTCCGGGCCGGTCGCGACAGTGAGCGCGGCCACCTGAAACCGCAAAATGTGCGTGCATCACAGCGCCATCAGTGTCACTCCGGCGTCCAACACGGCGGTTCGGAGGTTTGTGACACGCGCACGCGCAAGATTAGACACATTCGGGCAGAAAGATGATTGGCAAGTCCTTTTTGTCGGGCCAGCCGCACTGTTTTCAATTTTTCTCAAGAGTATTGCAGGCAAATGGAAGGTGCTTAGTAATAGTAACTTGAGTACAGTTTTTTTTTTTTTTTTAATTTAGAAAATACTAATCAGTAAACTTGAACAGTGTAAGATTTGTATGAAAATGTATTTTTTATTTGTCTTATACAGGTTGTAATCTGTTTCATGTTTGAGCTGCATTAAAACAAAATATTAAGTCTTAATGTTCCATTAATATAACATTCTTCCATGCTTAACTCGTTCACTGCCATGGACGGAAAAAAGACGTCAAATGATGCATTTGTTTGCTGGGCTGGCAGTGAATGTGTTAAAGTCCTAAGACGTTTTGGTGAATATTTTTTTTCCTTCAAAAATGGATATTTAAAAATCGATTCGGCCGCCTATTGAATCGATTCGAGAATTCCGCGGTGTAATATCACGATATATTGCCGAATCGATTTTTTTTTTTTTTTTAACACCCCTAGCATGCTCCGTGAAACAGCTAAAAGGCCAAAACCTAAAACAAAACGGCACATATGCAATACTGCATGACAAGACTTTTTGATCGTCGCCACCCATGTCCTTCATTGTGTATTGGACGTGCATCTGCATCTGGAATCCGAGAAAAAAAAATCCAGGGAACAAGGACCCGGTGTGTTACAAGACACATCGGTCTCACAATTCCAGGACTACATACGAGATAGTTTTATGTCCTGGCCAGTTGCTAGGGCAACACCTGAAGATAGCTAGTTAACTAAGTGCAGACGAGGAGATGCTCCCGTTGTGTCGATCAATTATGGATGAGTGAGAGAACTTGGACATGTTAAACCTCTTAGAGTGGATGAAGAGGCAGAACAGTGAGAAAGAGAGGGGACTAAACATCGACAGACAGACAGACAGACAGACAGACAGACAGACAGACAGAGAGACAGATGAATGCTTTGTGACAGACAGACTATCACAGGTAGGTTAAAAAAAAAAAAAAAGTAGAAGCACATTTAACTCATTCACTGCCATGGACGGAAAAAAGACGTCAAATGATGCATTTTTTGCTGGGCTGGCAGTGAATGTGTTAAACAGGATTAACGTCATGTGTTGGACCCCCCCCTCTTAAGACAGGGGTGTCCAAACTACGGCCCGGGGGCCATCTGAGGCCCGCCGTCCACTTTTTAGTGGCCCGCGACTTATGCTTAAAAATGGCATTTGACTCAAATTGTTCAAATAAAATAAAAACAAAAATGTTTGGAAATGGTCAAATTGAGAAGGGAGGGTGTCGAAAAAAACACAGGTGCTATTAAAGTTTATTTTAGTTAACTAAAACTAATGAAAACACTAAAATAAAATAAAAACAATTTCAAAAAAACAATTTCGTTAACAAAATAAAATAAAAATGAAGATGCTTTTTAACAAAACAAAACTAACTGAAACTACATTTTATGTTTACAAAACTAACTAAAATAAAACAAACAAAATAAAAAATATTGTGCACAAGTGATACACATTAAAAAAAAAACTAAGACTAATACTGAAATTAACTAAACTAAAACTTAGCATTTATTAAAGAACTAAAACTAATAAAGAAAACTAACATAAGCACCCTGAAAACTAATTAAAATTAACTAAATAAAAAACAACAACTCAAAACAAAATAAAAACTAAAATGAAAAATTCCCAAACTATAATAACCCTACTGCCATATTACAAATAAATTGGTTTATATACTGTAGCATTTTTCTAAATATGCAAAAGCACAAATAAATTATTTGTACATTTTTTATTACTAAACACAATTTCTCTTCATAACATTATGTGGCCCTTGCGTCCTTCTGATTTTCTGGATGTGGCCCTCAAATGAAAAAGTTAAGATAAACTGCCTATTACGTTGCTCTTTTATTTATTCCATGTTTGAAGCATCATCTAGATATAAAACGCTAATCGACTGACCTGAATGACCCTGGATGATCTCATGGTGAGCAAATTAAAAGGACATTGTTGTTGTTTTTTTTTGTTTTTTTGTTTTTTAAAGCTTTTAAAGTGTCTCAGCTGGAAATCTAAGCTGGAAAATGTCGACTCGTTTGCACAATGCACCAACTAAAAATAATGACCAGCAACATTGAAGCATTTCAGCATCTTCACAGTAAGAAGACCAGAGTCACCATTCGAAACATATTTGCCCCGAAGGATGCTGGAAGACTATTCTACTCATGCAAAAACCATTAGGGCTTTAGGGCCCAATGAGGAGAAATGGTGGGGGGGGGGGGCGAGAAAAAAAAAATCATTGTGTTGTTCAAGGCAAGAAATAGGAAATACATTGAGAAGATTGTTGGAGATCAATATTCCATTTGGACTCCACGAGTAGACAGGACTGTGGACAGTCTGATGTTTTGCTGGATAAGCACTGTGTGTGTGTGTGCGTGTGTGCGTGTGTGAGGGAAAGACAATGTTTGCACCTTATTTCTATGGCTGTGGCAGAAGAACATGGTCACTATTGGAAAGCCTCAAAGCAGCTTGGGGCTTCTTGTCACCGAGCGAGTCCGTCTGTGCAGCTGTCCATATCTATTGAGGTCAGCGGGGCTTTTTTTTCTGTGTTGTTGATGCCAAAAAAAAAAAAAAAAAAAAAAAAAAATACAGAACCTGAAACAGTGGACCATAAGATATCGGTGCACTGAAGCGTTTCGATTAAAATACAAGTAGAACAAACAGAAAAGAAAAAATAATAAATTAGTGCTGTCAAACGATTCGTTTTTAATCTGATTAATCACACTTTTTAATTTTGATTAATCGCGATTAATCAGCGAAATTATTTGCGTAATATAAAATAAATACAAAATACCGTAACATTTACGCAATCGCATGCATGCGTGTATTGATCAAAACGTAACGCCATCATATCAATTACGTGCAATTCAGCAATTATTGAATGCTAATTACTTTTGTTTTCTCTAAAGTCCCGTTGGGGTGTTTTTTTAAAGCGAAATTTACCACCGCTTTACCGCTTTACCGCTCATTTTGGAACAACAGGCGTAGGAAATGTCGTGCATTGACCTCATCACTGACCTGCGCAGCCTTCAATTTATAATTAATCACTTACATTCCTTAAAGGGTGTTAGCAGTTTTCAATAAGTATCTGTAAATTATATCAACAATTTATAATTGCTTCATTGATTTTTACCATGTTTAACTCATTCACTGCCATTGACGGAAAAAGACGTCAAATGATGCATTTTTTTTTTTTTTGCTGGTAATGTGTTGATAAATAACTTTTACAAAAAAAAAAACAAAGTGGCCCTTGCAGCTTTCTGTTTTTCTGTATGTGGCCCTAAGAGGAAAACGTTTGGACACCCCTAAGCTACATTGTAGTCAGCGTATTAACATGATATTGTTCTCTAATTCTCCATGCAAGGGGATTATCTTAAAATAACGGGGAGATGAGAGTATTTCACCTTCTTAAATCTCCCTCCTCCCCTACCTTCTACCCATCATACCCCTAAAAAAAATAAATAAATAAATAAATAAATAAAAAAATCTCCAACCCCCCCAATGTGTACACGCACATCGACGCAATCATGCGCTTACCTCCTCACGGTGGCTCATTAATCAACGCCAGATTATCAAGGAAAGTGACACCTTCATGATTACAACGTAGCCGGGGAACTTTTTTTTTTTAATAGGAGTTTAGTTGTAAAAGGAGATGCAAATTAGCGAGTTTACTTTAAAAATAAAAAAGTGCAAGCTAGCTTATTATTCAGGTTACAGTACTTCCGACGGGTTGTGTCAAATGGAAGAAATGAAGGTGGAATATTGCAGGCCCGACTAAATAGATAAAATGTCAAGAATTTTGGAGGTTGCGCCGTTGCGAAGCGAGAGTAAATAACGCCATTAGTAAGCGTGTGACTCAAGTTTAGGGGTTGATTGATTACGGTTGCTTATGTTGTGTGAGGAGAAGAAATACTAGTCGCATATTTGTGCGACAGTTCATGTTAATGTGCACAAACTATTTATGTCCTCATACATCAATAAAGTTAAGTGTTTCAACAGCGTTTTATTGCTTTCTGTGTTAATATTGCAGCGGTTAGCATGTTCACACTTGTCGGGCTGTAAAGAATGTTGGGATTAACCGTTCAGTTAATCAAAAGCTTTATGGTGGCAACAGTTTGTTGTGGCTGCGTGACAGCGTGCAGACGCATTTGGTGGATGTCATCCATAAATATAACGCCATGCATGCATTCAACCTCTTTGTAGAAGTCAATTCATTGAACACATTATTATTGTCATCTTTATTATACTTTTGATGCACGACGAATACGAATCACTTACGGATGTCATTGCCACTAAGCCCCACCCACTTACACACAAACAGCCCCCAGTGACGAATATTTTTCCGGGCTCTCGCTCACTCATTTACAGGGAATGAGAGGAGCCTCTTCGACTAGTGGCGAATCAATTTGGCTGTGTTCACGCCCACAACGGCCAAAACATTTTTTTTTAATATATATATATATATATATATATATTTTTTTTTTTTCAGCTCTAAAAAAAAATCACAGACTGACTAGCATCCTAGAAAAATTTGGTTCGACCTTCAATGTTCCAATAAATATCATTATGATTATGCTGACAATGACAGCATATTTTTATTTTAAAAAAAAATACATATTTTCAAAGTATTCTTATGTGGTTAACTCATTTGCTCCCAATAACGTGTAAATAGGGTTTTTTTTTGTTAATGTTTTAAGTGTCCCAAAGACGTATTTATACGTTTTGGGGTTGTTGTTTTTTTTTTGTTTTTTTTATGCTAGAGCAAACAGAAAGCTTTGATGCAGCCTCTCAACTGCAAAGAACGATTGCAAAAATGGTAGTTATTACACAAACGGCCAGCAGGTGGCAGGTGAAAACTGATGAAAATTAGCTCTCTTCTAATGCTAATTGCTGCAAAACAGAAACAGGTAGAAACATACTTTTTTTTTTCCTGGTGAAAGAAGAGACTTTAATCTTTCTTTTGATATGTTCCATGCTTTTATAGCAATAGAACACAATATTCTGTGGGCCTTGCAAAATCAGTCCAAATCCAGTCAAACAGCCGTGAGCGAACGGGATTGCGAAATGTGAAAATGGCGGCGAGTGAATGAGTTAATAGCAAGAAAGAAAGACATGCAATCAAGTTAGTCTCTCTTTAATGGACTCTCTCACATTATGCCTGCACTCTGTCCAAACATGGAGCTTCCCTCCTTCCCCACATCTGTCAAAGAAAAAAAAAAAAAAAGAAGAAGAAGCGTCTCTTTTAATCTTTAAACGCTAAACAAGCTTGAACTCCTGCTGTCGCCTTCATTTTCTGTCTAAAAGCATATACTCGTGTGCCTAAATATTTCATTTACCGGCGCCCGATAACACCGGGTAAGGCGATGGATAATCAAAAGGTAAGCTAGGCCCTTTACACACACAATGTGCGGTCTGTAGCTTTGGCGTGTTCACGTTTTCCGTCAGACTAATTTCACAAGGGCAAAGGTCGTCGATAGGTTGCTTACTGTGCCGCTCTGGTCGCATTGGGCGATTATGACATCATGCGTTGACTCGCACAATCACAAAAAAATAAAATAAAAATAATCGTCTTAGCAATGATTGCTCACGAAGAAAGATTGTGAGTGCGCACGCGTGGTCGAACGGTTGTTCAGGGCGAGGTGGCCTAATGTCAAATGAAAATGCATCGCCTGATCCCGTTTGACCCTCTCGCCCCCTCCCGTTCACCGTCTTAACGTGACCGTCACCCCCCCCCCCCCCCCCCCCCCATAATTCAATTTGTCCGAATAAATGAGAGTGCACACGTGCTCCCACACCTTACAAATAAAACCAACAAGTAAAAAAAAAAAAAAAAAAAAAAAAAATGAAAATACATCACTGAAATCATCTCGGTTAAAAACCCCCAGCATCGTCTCAATAATAGCGCTTTATTACCTCTTTCATCTGTAAATGAAAGCAATGCAATTATCGCGAGGTGCCGGTATCATATTATTATGTTGGCCTCGCTCCCCCTAGATAGTCATCAATCACCCTCAATCGAGCTGTCACCGGTGGGCACAGATCCAGCTGGAGAGAGCAATGGAGAACGAGAAGAGGTTGGAGGGGGAGGTAGAGGAGGGGGGAGGAGGGGGGGGGGGGGGGGAGTACATCATCATTAATTTGAGCAGTGACCCCCCGGGGGGCCTTTTGCGTGTCTCAACCTGGGACTCTCCGAGCGAGCGCAAGTGCAAGAACTTGGAGGGACCGAAGCTTGACTTTTTGGGCGCTAACCAGTTTGCTGATTAGATAGATGGATGGATAGATAGATAGATAGATAGATGGATGGATGGATGGATGGATGGATGGATGGATGGATGGATGGATGGATGGATGCATGGATGGATGCATGGATGGATACATGGATGGATGGATGGGTGGATGGATGGATGGATGGATGGATGGATGGATGGATGGATGGATGGATGGACGGAATAATGGATGGATGGATGGACGGAATAATGGATGGATGGATGGACGGAATAATGGATGGATGGATGGATGGATGCATGGATGGATGCATGGATGGATGCATGGATGGATACATGGATGGATGGATGGATGGATGGGTAGATGGATGGATGGATGGATGGATGCATGGATGGATGGATGGATGGATGGATGGATGGATGGATGGATGGATGGATGGATGGAATAATGGATGGATAGATAGATAGATAGATAGATAGATAGATAGGACGGATGGATGGACGGACGGATGGACGGATGGACGGATGGACGGATGGATGGATGGATGGACGGACGGATGGATGGATGGATGGACGGAATAATGGATGGATGGACGGACGGATGGACGGACGGATGGATGGACGGATGGACGGATGGATGGATGGACGGAATAATGGATGGATGGATGGATGGATGGATGGATGGATGGATGATAGATGGATGGATGGATAGATAGATAGATAGACAGACAGACAGACAGTTTAAACATTATTTCCATGTGTTGAGGAATGATAATGTCCAAATTAGCCCAAATTGCGCCTACAGTATACAATGCATGTTGTTGTTTTAATTCACTAATTTGTTTACTCATTTGCAAACCTTAAAACCATATATATATATATATTTTTTTTCTTTTCATCGCAGTTGAAGCCCCACACCGAAAACGAATAATAAAGTTACAGACGGATCTTTTTTTTTTTTTTTTAAGAGTGACAAACTTGTGACGTCATAGCCACTGCCTCTTAAAACAACCCGCATCTGCTGCTGACGTCTTTTATACAACTTTTTACAAGGCAAAAAAAAAAAAAATACATATGGGACAACAAAGTTATCATTGTTGAAAACTATAGATTTTTACTTTTTTTTTTTTTTTTATATATATCTTTTTTTCATTTAAAAAAAAAAAAATACGCCGTTGCTTTCTGGTTTTCTCGATTGTATTTATTTTTTTCTTTTTTTTTTCTTTGAAACGTGTTCGAGTGGGGGGTGCATTTTACCACAAATTAAACATGCTACTGTGCTTCGCCCTATAAGCATCCAAGAAGCTCTCTGCTTCCCAATCAATTGGTACAGTCAAGCAAGCAAGCAAGCACGCAAGCAGCCTGCGCGAGAGTGGAGACCTTTTCAGTCTCGCTTTCTTCCTGGATATTGGGGGACCTCTACCATGTCATATCCACAATTTGGATATCCATATTCGTCTGCTCCACAAGTAAGTTCGCTCAACTTTTTTTTTTTTTTTTAATCGTGGTCATTTTTTTTTTGTTTTTCCTTAATTGCTTTGATTCGTTATCTTAAGATGTGAGTTTGGTTGAAAATGAGTAGACACGTGTCGGGGATGTGAAAAAAAAAAAAAGGCTTTTTGTGGCACCTGCAAAAAGGTTGAAAACAGACGGGAGCACTTCAAGGAATTTTAACGGACGAATGGCTTGATTTTATCGGCATTATTATCGGCACACTTTCTGCTCGTTTATGTTCTAAATAGAGCTGATATTTTATTGTGATTTTTTTGGCTGCATGCCATTGACAAGATTGTGTTTTGATCCTCCTCACATGACGTTGAATTATGGAAAGAAATGCGTTTTTTTTTTTTTTTTTTTTTATGATGACACGCACGTCATGAACAGCGTCTAAACAAACGAATAAAAAAAACGTCTGAAAAACTTTTTTTTTTTTTTTTTTTTTGCACAAAAGGTTATTTTGTTATTAATTGACTTTTTTCTTTTTGTTTGTTTTTTTCGCGCAGTTCCTGATGACAAGCAACTCTCTGAGCACTTGCTGCGAGTCAACCGGCAGATCCATCGCCGACTCCGGAGTGGCCGCGTCGGGCCAGACTGCCCCGGTCTACTGCCCCGTGTACGAGAGCCGGCTGCTGGCGACCGCCAGGCACGAGCTCAGCTCGGCCGCCGCGCTGGGCATGTACGGGAGTCCCTACACGGGCACTCAAGGATATGGCAACTACCCGCTTTCTACTCGCTGGTGAGCTCGCATGCATTTTTTTTTTTTTTTTTTTTTTTTTTTTTTTTGTGGCACTGATGAATGGACCCTGTTTTAACAAAGATGCTGCTGTCTGCATGCTGCATGTGCTCATGTTGCATTTTTATCGCTTAACAAAATCACATTCAGGAAAGGCAGTAGTGGATATGCAGACATTGATTTTTTGGGGGGATTTTTTTTTAAATGCCTTCAAATCATTCAGAAATGGTCAACATTTATGTTTTTCTATGTAGGAGTGAGAGTAGAGGCAAGAAAGAGGGGGAAAAAAGAAAAAAGTGAGATTTTATACAAAGAAAATATTTTTGGAATGTTTTGCAAAATGTATTGATATTTATGTTCATTTAAAAAACGTTTTTTTCCCTCAATTCATGTGATATTGTTTGAATTATTTGTACACAGTTAATTGCTCATATATTATTGCTATTTCTTCAGAAACCTACTTTCCTTTTTTATGTTAAGAAACTGCAATTTTCACCCAATTTAAAAAAAAAATAAAATAAAAATAATGATTTGCCAATTCCCGGATGTTGTCAACCCCAGTGAAGCAATGTGGCTTAGTCATTATTGTTGGGGAAAAAAAAAAAACATACACAAGTGTGTCAATAACTGATTGAACATGCATTTGCAGGGTACATTCGATACGAAAGATGCGACGGCCTCTGCACATGCGGGAATAACCCAAGCGACGGCCTACTACCCTTATGATCCGACTTTGGGACAATATCAGTATGACAGGTAATTTGTCTCGATGATATAACTATAATTTGTGGAAGCGTGCAAGAGCTGTGAATATGGGGAAATAGTTCTGGAAGACACGCAGCAGAGTTTCACATGCACAAAAAGTTTGGAAGCGACTTGAAACGCGATGATTGTGTTTGTAACGAAAGGGGTGTGTCCCTGTTTTCGGTTCTAGAAGAGGTTTATTATGCCATTTTCAAAGAAATTCTGCTCCCAACGTGCAAGTACCCCAAACGTTGGCCCCGGGCTGCGAGGGCCCCTTTTATAGCATCCTCGCAGCTCTAGTTATTATTCCTCTCCGCAAATTATCACATTTTTTCGAGACACTTAAAAACGTGAACGAAAACTCAGGGTGATATATTGAAAAGGAGTGACTTTGTGACGTGGTGAAAAGTCACAAAGTTGTCGTTTCTGTAGCGGCAACTATTTCACTTGTTTTTGTATTTTCTCAACCGTATTACTTGCACACAAAAAAGCTTCATTATAATTGCTTGCTTTTTTTGCACAAATCACGTTAAAGTCAACGCAAGTTGCAATAAAAGGCCTGCGGTGCATAATGCAAGGTAGAAGATCTGGCACGTAGATGAGCGAGGAGGCCTCGAGCACTTCCGTCTTTTACCCGAGGGCTCGTCATTACACCCCATAAAGCGATTTTACAGTCTATTTTATTTGCTGGAGAACCAAATGCGACGAGGAGGCAAAGGTGCAGCTCTCTTCTTTTTGATTCCCTTCGCGGCGCTTGCGTGACCCTCGCTAAGCTATACAAAAGTAATAAGGCCTCATAAAAGGCTCCCTCGAGAAGACGTTTACAGCTCTCCTTGCTGACTTACGATCAACACTGCGCATTTTAAATGTTGGGATGTATTTGCGGGACTGTATGGGAGGCAAACTACGTTTTGAAATTATTTCAACGACGCCGCTCTTTTATGCGGATGAATTAAATTGGATTTTACTTTCAAAAAAAGTTATGAATGATGCATATGATTGAACGGATGTTGCTTTAGGAGACTAATGCATGCTCAATTTCATCTTTTTGTGCAATACATGATACGAAACACAATCCTGTGGTTGACTGTTTTCGCAACTTATTTGGGTCATTTTTGTTAAAAAAATAAAAATAAAATTAAAAGAAACAGAACATGTAGCTCTTAAGTCTACAGCAAAAAATTGTTAAAATTCCAAGTACAGTCAAACTTCGGTTTTCGAACGCTTCTCTCCTCAACCAAATCGGTTTTCGACCAGAAAATTTGAGAACTTTACGTCTCGGAACTCGTCCAAAAAAATCGGCTCTCAACCAAACCGAAAAAAAAAAGCCGAGCGTACCTGAACGCGTCTCACTCGGGAGCCGAGCGAACTCGAACGCTTCCTCCGTAGCACATTCGTGTTCAAATTTCGTTCGGAGCGGACCTGTTCATTGTTATTTACGCAAATCTTCTTTTTTTTAATTTTGCATCGTGTATTAGCCCCTAATCATGGGTCCAAAGAAAGCAAGTGCAAGTGGTAAAGCTGGTGAAGAAAAGAGGAAAGTAGTGCGCAGAACTATTGAATTTAAAAAAGAAATGTTTGCATTTTGTTTTTTCATCATTTTAGATAGGGTATCTAAATAAAGCGGTGTCGATTTCTACCCTTTTCTATTTATGGTCAACAGTATACAGTGCAGTTTTTGCTGTAAAATAGTAAAAAAAAAACTTGGAAAAAGTTGTTTTATACTTGGAACGGATTAAAATTATTTACATTAATTATAATGGAAAAAATTGTTTTGGATTTCAAACAAATTTAGAACAGCCTTCTGGAACGGATTATGTTCGAAAACCGAGGTTTGACTGTACTTAGATTAACTCCGCCCCCACACCTGCACTTCTCCATTTTGAGAGACCAAAATTTACTCTCACCTAGTGTTAAATAAGTGTTGATTTAACTCCGCAGGGTGTGTAGCTATATAAAATCTGAAAAGACTTCAAATCAGCTCTGTGGGAGTTAATTAACTCTTTGACCGCCAAAAACGTTGAATAACGATTCGTAAAATCAGAACGTATGCTGCCATAAACGTTAAATGACGTCAACTAAGTTTTTTTTTTTTTTTTTTCCTCAGTGCAACGTCTAAGTGCAGCACTGCCTGATCAATGCGTTGTGGAATCAAAAACACTAACTATGGCCAGCAGATGGAAGCACTGTAACGCTTTTTGATAACGCGTGGCAGTAAAAAAGTTAAACACTAGACTTTTTTTTTTTTAGCTGTGAGAGTAAAACTTCACATCACATCGGATCTGATCGGCGTCGTGCGCGGGTGTTCTTCAGATACGGTTCCATGGACGGCGGTCCCAGGCGCAAGAACGCCACCCGCGAGACGACGAGCACGCTGAAGGCCTGGCTGCAGGAGCACAGGAAGAACCCGTACCCGACCAAAGGTGAAAAGATCATGCTGGCCATCATCACCAAGATGACCCTGACACAGGTGTCCACCTGGTTTGCCAACGCCAGGAGGAGGCTGAAGAAGGAGAACAAGATGACATGGCCGCCCAGAAACAAGGGCTCGGAGGAGAAGCGATACGACGAGGATGACGACTGTTCTCAGGAGGAGGCGATAAAAAGTGAAAGTCACGAAAATGGTCAGTGTCGCCGCGGCGCGGTCGTTTTTCAAAATGTTTTGGCAAAATATCACAAAATACAAAATAACGTCTATAGTGCCTATAAAGTTTCAAAGGTATTTAGTTCATGTTTAACTCATTTACTCCCAATAACGTATAAATACGTTTTTTTTAATGTTCTAAGTTGTCCCAAAGACGTATTTATACGTTTTGTTGGGTTTTTTTTATGCTAGAGCATACAGAAGGCTTTGATGCAGCCTCTCAACTGCAAAGGACGGTTGCAGAAATGGTAGTTTTTACACAAACGGCCAGCAGGGGGCAGCAGAGCAAAGGAGATCAACCAGGACCATCTCGAAAAAAAGCTCAATTACTTACAATTTGAAATAGATTTGTGAAAACTAATGAAACTTAGCTCTCTTCTAATGCTAATTGCTGCAAAACGGAAACAGATAGAAACATACTTTTTTTTTCCTGATGAAAGAAGAGACTTTAATCTTTCTTCTGGTAGGTTCCATGCTTTTATAGCAATTGACCACAATATTCTGTGGTCCTTGCAAAATCAGTCAAAAATCCAGTAAAACAGCCGGGAGCGAACGGGATTGCGAAATGTGAAAATGGCGGCGAGTGAATGAGTTAAAAATGTCAGTGAGTTTAATCTTGACAGTTGTTTTTTTTTGGATAGTATTACTGTATTTTGACTGTATGAGGATAACAAAAAAAAAGAAAGAAAAAGTAGCTGCATGTCTGTAATGTATTCTCATGATATCATTTTATAGTCATACCGATACCTCGTATCGTATTCACCTATCACTATACTTTTAACTAACACTGCAAATAAAGCCCTGTATTTTTCTTTTACCACTACAAAAAAAAAAATATCACAATAGCAGCATGTAGTCAAAATGAACAAAAGTTGAATCTTCTAAACAATCATGACCTAATTGTCATCATGAAACATGAAAATGAAAGGTGAAAGCTCACTTCCTGATCATTTCATCTTTCTCTCGAGTGTTATTATTCCGCCGTGTTCTTGGCGCAAATCCGTTCCCATGTGTGGTAAATCAGGTGCTGTCAAACTTTGTGGGCATGTTTGTGCTGGTCTATGATTCGAGCAATATCTTGGCGAATGGGACGTTAATACGGAGCAGCAAACTGCGGTTGCGTATGAAGAGCAATTCATGGCGGACGCAGAACATTCTTAGTGGATTTGGCCCGAAACGTGTTGTTCTTCTTCATCGTTGGTACGGTACTTAATGGCTGGTATCGACCCGATACCGATAGCTGGTATTGGTACTCACCTATCCCTACTTTGAACTAACATTGTATGCCGAAACGGTAAAAGGGTCGTTGCGAGTACTGATACCTTATAAGGTCAGGTATTGATACTCGCCCATTCCCAATTATAATATAGTATAATACAGTACAGATACTCAGCTTGTTGTGACAGAAAAAAAAAATGTTTAATTTAATGTACCGTATTTTTCGGATTATACGTCGCTCCGGATTATAAATCGAACCAGCCAAAAAATGCAAAATTAAGAAGGAAAAAACATATATAAGTCGCACTGGAGTATAAGTCGTATTTTTGGGGGAAATTTATTTGGTAAAAATCCAACACCAAAAACATACATGTCATCTTGAAAGGCAATTTAAAATAAAAATAAAAGAGAACAACAGGCTGAATAAGTGTACTGTATGCTAACGTTACATGACTGACATGCCTGCTAATGTCAGTAACAACATATTAAGAGTGAGCAGTGACGGGAGTCGGAGGCGGAGCCAAAGGCTGGCGTTTTATTGACATCAGCTTCTGAGGTCTTAACAGCAACTCCCCACTCAGCTAGAAGCTAACAGGCTAACTCCCCTTTTCCACATAACAAAACCTTCCCACCCGGAAGTCTCCCTTTCCTTCGTCCCAACGTTCCGTGGGTGAATTATGTTCCCATCACTACAAGTTATTCATATACGCTAGCATAAAGAACATGCTAACAAGTTTACCAAACTATCATTTTCACTCCAAATCACTCAATCCAATGAAATCTTCATCCTCGGTGTCACTTTTAAACAACTCCCCCAACTCGGGAGGTACACGATGCCATGTTGAACTTATCAACACAGGCCGAGAGCGCCCTCTTGCGGCTTAGTGTGAAAATAACATGTGAAATGATATAATAATGTGTTAATTTCACACATAAGTCGCACCGCCGGCCAAACTATGAAAAAAACTGCGACTTATAATCCGAAAAATACGGTATTCGGTTGAGTCAAATGGATCAGAAGATAAACGTACTATTTTGGAAACACTATATTGGGCTTTGTTTAAAAACTGCATTCACAATTTTAATGTTTTGTTTAATTCGTTGCTATTTACCGATATATATAAGCTCCAATTTGTTTAGTTGCAAGTTGAAGTTCATTTGTGTGTCGAGAAAATTGCCTTCGATCAGCTCTGTTGTCAGTATCCACTGGACTGGCATCATTCATGGCCGATGCCGTTATCAGATATGTTTGCCGCCATCCGTCACGCACTACTGACCAGCCTTGCCTTCTTCCGTTTCCCAGATAGCCGAGGTCAATCCAATAAAGATCTCCAGCTGAGCGACTTGGAAGACTTCGACACCCTGGAGTCGGAGAGTTCCGAGTGCGAGCTGAAGCACAGATACCACATGAACCCTCACATGACCACCACGGGGGACTGCCCCGCTGAGCACCTCGTCAAAGAACCGTCCATGAAAATATCCGGGCCGGTCCCGGTCGCGCTCGGCGGCGAACGGGACTTGAGTAAAAGTTGCCTGAAAACCAACCAGGAGGAGTTCCAAGCGGAGAGCCGAGCGCAGCCCAAGTCTTGCTACGGCCAACAGCCGCCGCACCACGCACTGGACGGCAAACCTCGGATCTGGTCTTTGGCCCAGACGGCCACCTCCTTGGTCCAGACTGATTACCCTTCGTGTATGCTGAGGTGTCAAGCGCCCCCCGCCTCCTCCTCCTCCTCCCTCAGCCCGCCGCCGTCCGGCGCTACCTCGCCCGCTTCGGGCCTGGACCACAGGCAGGACTCGCCCGTCACCACGCTGAGAAACTGGGTGGACGGGGTCTTCCACGACCCCTTGTTCAGGCACGGCACTTTGAGCCAGGCTCTGACCCACACCACCGTCTCCTGGAGCAGCGGCGGCGGCGGCGGCGGCGGCACCGCCAAAGGATCCATCTTGGAAGCCGAGAAGAGTCCGGCGGTTCTGCAACATGACCAGGACTCCAAAGACAGTGCCATGACTTACAAAAGTATTAACAAACTCTTTTGTTCGTAATAACGCCAAAATAATTTTTTTTTTTTTTTAAAAAAGGACACCTGGGATAGAAGCTATATGTCGCCTTTTTTGCTGGTACATTCTTTAACACGAGTGAACTATTTCAATCGATCCAGATTGTATTTTATTTTTTATTTTTTTCCAAATCGCACGCGCACAAATTGTCGAATTGTATCATATGTTTACATCTTGGGCAAATATCTTGAGGTTTACAATATTTATTATTTATTTTTACTTTCGTCCCTGTACGCATGCATATATAATTGAAATCATTTTGGAGGATCACTATTATTATTATTTAAAAAAAAAAAAAAAAAAAGAAATGGTCTCACAGATGCACAGCTTTTCAAAAGTTGGATGAGTTTCAACATTGTTCACTGAAAATAAAATAAAAACAGACGAAGAAATTCAAAGGAGAAATTGTGATGTTCGTCAACAGCAGACTTTTTATTTATTTATTGTTTTTGTTGTTATTAATAAATAAATACTCGAGGGATGTTTGAAAACGGTACGAGCAGGCTAGTCACCAATACGGATACCAAATATCCGGTAGTTGTGGGAATTTATATATCAAGAGATGTTTTTTTTTTTTATTATTAATAACTTAATGTATTTATCATTTCAATAACGAAGCTCGGCTCAACGGTTTCCTTAAAACATGTCATTTTAGAACAGGGGTATGCAAACTTTTTCATTTGAGGGCCACATGCAGAAAATCAAGGGCCACATAATGTTATAAAGAGAAATTGTGTTTAGTCCTAAAAATTGTACAAATAATTTATTTGTGCTTTTGCATTATTTAGAAAAATGGTACAGTATATAAACCAATTTATTTGTAATATGGCAATAGGGTTATAATAGTTTTGGAATTTTTCATTTTATTTTTTATTTATTTTTTATTTATTTTTTATTTATTTATTTTTTATTTATTTTATTTTATTTTATTTCATTTGAGGGTTTTTTTTAATTGAGTTAGTTTTAATTAATTTTCAGGGTGGTTCTGTTAGTTTGTTTTTATTAGTTTTAGGCCTTTAATAAATGCTTAGTTTTAGTTTAGTTAGTTTCAGTATTAGGTTTAGTTTTTAGGTTTTTTTTGTTTTGTTTTTTGTTTTTTTATTTGTATTACTTAATATTTTAAAAAACACCATAGTTGCAACGTCATTCCGGTTTATATCAAAATAAATCTATTAAAAATCACATTTAAAATCATCCCCAAAGGCTCATGCATTAAATTAATTACCAAAGACTAAAACGAAGAACATTTTTGCTATAATTGTAGTTAGTTTTATTTTTAGTTAATTTCGTAAACATAAAATGTAGTTCCAGTTTTCTTTTTTTTTAAAAAGCATCTTCGTTTTTATTTTATTTCATTAACGAAATTGTAGTTTTGAATTTTAGTTTTTTTCGCTAGTTTTAGTTAACCAAAATAACCTTTAATAGCACCTGTGTTTTTTTTGTTTTGTTTTGTTTTTAAACTGAGTCCAATGCCATTTTTAGCATATGTCGTGGGCCACTAAAAAATGGATGGCAAATGGCCCCCGGGCCGTAGTTTGGACACCCCTTGTTTTAGAAGAAAGAGCTCAAGACAGGGCAAATATCCAAGCACTGCCTCATTAATTCCATCTAAACGGGCTGTAATTGGGACGTAGGTGGACATATTTCACAGCACCTCATTGATTTCACCTCTCAGCTCTCTTGATATTCCCCATTCTCAACCCCGTCCATGACGCGGCTGTCAAACCTCCTAAGTTATTCGCCGTGCGTCCATTAATGGCCTCGGAAAAGAAGCTCCAATGAGATCATTTGAAGTTTTCACTTCTGACAATTTCCATCAGACAACATCCCAGGAAACAAAGATCCGCCCGCATGCCGCACGCGCGTGCGTGGAAAGAAAGTGAAAGGGAGGCGCTCACGTTGTCTAAAAAGTGAAAAGGGCAAAGGAGCTCGAATTAGTTGTTGCAGATAAAAGGGCAAATAGAGGAAAAAAAGAGTCAAAGGGTACTTGACAGTAATGGCGAAAGTGGAGCTCTCATGGGACTCTGTCCTAGAAGAAGAGGGGGAGGAGGGAGGAGCGCCTTCAGAAATGAATTTTAATGGTGGCTCGCAAACGATTGAGCCCACTTTTTTTTTTTTCCCTGCAAGGAAACAAAATACTAATAAATTTACTCACTTTTATTTAAAAAAAAAAAAAAATGTGTAGCACTGCATTTTAAGAAGAAAGTTGATTTATGAAAAAAAAAAAAAAAAAAAAGTTGATTTATGACATGAAAATAACCTCAGATGTGTCAGATAACGTGAGGGTTAATTGGTCCGTAATTAATTATTATGGGAAGCAACGGTTGCCTGATAAGACAACCCTGCCACAATGTTTGATTAATTTAGCATGAAGGTACATTTTATTAGACCTGCAATGTGGCCCTGTTTTTTTTAATTGACTGAATAAGAGAGAGGTGGGTAGAAAAAAAAAAAAAAAGAAGAGAGGGAGCGTAGCGCCAAATCATTCAGCCGTGTCAAATACGAACACACAGAAGGGAAGCGTGATGGTAAATTAACAGGCCCCCTTTTTACATAGAGACCGTATAAAACTGTAATCAGCGACGCGTTGCTTTTCATTAAGCAGCTTTGACAGTAGCATATTGAAGGGGGGGGGGGGGGGGAATTTCCAAGGCCTAAATAAACTGAAACAGAGAGTCATAAGATAATTCCTTAAGCTCCATTAACAACTCTTAGCCGCAGGAAATGGGCTCCCCTGAAAACATCTCCAAATCTAAAAGCTTTATCGACCTGGCAAACCTCAACTGATGGTGTTTTTTTTTTTTCTTATCCCCCCCCCCCCCACCTCCTCTCGCTCTCTCGCTCGCTCTTTAAGGGACAAAAACGTCCAAGTGAGGTAATAGACTTTGACACAATACATTAAAAAGGGGGAATGAGAAAAGTGGCAAAGAAAGGGCACTCTTAAATGCCTTTTAAACGTTAGCAATTAAGAGGTTTAAAACTGGAATAATATGGAGGGACTTTGGCATATGGCTGCCAAAAAGCATAATAACAAGCTTGAGCTCACTTTTACAGCAAAATGTGTACTAATCTGCCCGCAACACGATAATCCCGATAGATGAGGCTCTCGGAAGCAAATGATATCTATGAATACGTTTACACTAAGGGTGGGTCGATACGGGTAAACCACGATTCGATACTGTCCCGATAATTGACTCACGATATCGATAATATCACGATACAGGATATCTACGATTTTTGATATATTGTCAAAAAAGAAATGTGGCAATATATCACGATATGTGACTGAAAAAAACAACAAATGCCTATAAAAAGGAAAATGTAATAATATGTTGCCCCACAAATGTCTTTATAAAGAAGCACACGTACTGTTAAAAAAAAAAAACATACGTTGAAGCACATTTTAGAAAAGGTGAGCGCAGCACAGAACAATCAGCAGCCGTGAGCATCCCCCGAGAGGCGCAGTCTGGGTCAGGTTAATGCCACTGTGACCCTGAGCCATAAATATATTTACACACCATTACACATCAATGTACACACACACACACACACACACACACACACAAGGATCGTATAAGGCTCACGAGGCTTGATTGAATATTTAATCTACGGGCCTGACAAAACATTAATAAAGGGAGAATAATAGTGACGTGATTGGATGAAAACATGAAGCGTGACAGCGTGAAGGGAGAACGCAGCTCGTGATCAGATCATCTGCGAGAGAATCGATGCAAGTGTTTTTTTGTTTTTTTTTATACATTAAATTTAATAGCAGGCTGTTAGAAATGCCTAATTATTTATTTTTCTTATGGAATAACACCTAAATGTCAAATCATTAGTTTTTGTCGTGGCTGATATTTGCAAAATTGACACAATACAATATAAAAATGTACTTTGGTTGCACCATGCACACAAAATGTAGAAAATCATTAAATATATAAATATGTAATACGAAAATTAACTTTTACCTTGCTCTCAACTTCTACTCTAATTAAATTCACTCGCCGCCATTTTCACATTTCGCAATCCCGTTCGCTCCCGGCTGTTTTACTGGATTTTGACTGATTTTGCAAGGCCCACATAATATTGTTTTCAATTGCTATAAAAACACGGAACCTATCAAAAGAAAGATTAAAGTCTCTTCTTTCATCAGGAAAAAAAAGTATGTTTCTATCTGTTTCCGTTTTGCAGAAATTAGCATTAGAAGAGAGCTAAGTGTCATCAGTTTTCACAAATCCATTTAAAATTGTAAGTAATTTCGCTTTTTTTCAACATGGCCCTGGTTGATCTCTTATACTCTGCTGCTACCTGCTGGCCGTTTGTGTAATAACTACCATTTCTGCAACCGTTCTTTGCAGTTGAGAGGCTGCATCAAAGCCTTCTGTATGCTCTAGCATTAAAAAAAAAAAAAAAAAAAAACGTATAAATACGTCTTTGTGACACTTAGAACATTAAAAAACATATTTATACGTTATTGGGAGTAAATGACTTAAGCTGGGTTGCGTGTTTTCTGTCATCAGTCAGCAAAACATAATGATAAGGATTATTTGTAAGAGCTTAAATTAATCGTCTTCTGCCGCTTACAGAAAGGTACGTTTGATCTCGGCTGTGTCGCAGTGTCGTGCACCAGCGCGTGTCCAGGATGCGCCTTTAGGCCTGAGCTACTTGGCCTCTATCAGACCCGAGCTGCCGTCACCTCCTTGCATGTCTTTCCACGGGTCAAGAGGCTTCAGGCTGAGGTGGATTCGCTTCTCACCGACTGGATGACGCGACCGAGAGTGAATTTCAGAGTGCTAGAAAGGTTCCATTTCTTTCAAGTCCATCCATCCATCCATTTTCTTGACCGCTTATTCCTCACAAGGGTCGCGGGGGCTGCTGGCGCCTATCTCAGCTGGCTCTGGGCAGTAGGCGGGGGACACCCTGGACTGGTTGCCAACCAATCGCAGTCTTTCAAGTCTTCTTGAATACTTTTTTTTTTTTTTTTAAACTGTATTATCCTCAAATGATTGCAGTCATGATACAAAGTGTTAACTGATGAGGGACTTTTAAACAGCTTTAATTATGTTTAACACATAAGCAGCTTCTTCAAGAACACACGCCTGTTTACTTGTTTACATGATTACGTAATATGAATATATATATATATATATATATATGTACATACAGAATTAAAAATGGCACTTGATGAGTCACATTTATCCATGCAAAATCATCAATTGGTGTTAAAGAAGACTGTTTATCATTCTTTATTTCGAGTATTTTAGACCCCCGGCAGTGGTTCTGGTCTGTTGACCGTTTTAACACTTGCCCTCGAAAGGTCAAGGGGTTGTCGAGAGGGTGTGATCATGGGTCATCACAACACACTTCATCTCCGTCTGACGACTCAGTTAAGCTCAGCGCCAGATAACAAGCCAGTTGCTTCGGTTATTCTTATTCAAGTATGGTTATTTTGAGGGTGAAAAAGAAAATCAATGTTGTTTTCTTAAAGCCGCGCCGGTGTCCTTGACATTTTACCAAAAGCGGCCATCCAGGTAACGATTGTGTATTAGAACATGTATCTGACAGGTAGATTGGGGGTTAGTGTTAGCTTGTGGACACCTCAAAACTGTATAATACAAATCATCATAGTGCATTTATTTTCAACGGGGAAAAAAAATGTTTTGGAACAGCGTGGATGTTGCAGTTTTGATGATTTGATCATCAGATTTGATGGAGAAATGGCATTTGATAGTCGAAACTGCAAAACGGTGTCCCAAAAATATTGTCACAATATTCAACATTACATAGAAGCTATTATTTATTGAATCATTTGTTTTCAGGGATGTATTGAATGCATTTTGCATCTTAGCAAATACAAAATACCCAGTCAGTAAATTTGGTGTGGCCCAGTGGTGGGCCAGATAAGGCACTTGCACTTGGCCCACAATCAGCATCCACCATGTGCGCCACATGTGGGCCACATGTGGGCCTTATGTGGCCCACGTCTAAGCCAAATTGTATAACCACAGCTGGCCCTATGCTGGGCCACATAAGGCACTTGCACTTGGCCCACATAACGCAATGAATTACGGTCCTTTGGTGGCCCACATCCGGCATCCACCATGTGGGCCACATCTAAGCCAAATTGTATAAGCACAGCTGGCCATATGCTGGGCCACATCCGGCATCCACCATGTGGACCACATGTGGGCCTTATGTGGCCCACGTCTAAGCCAAATTGTATAACCTAAGCTGGCCCTATGCTAGGCCACATCCGGCATCCACCATGTGGGCCACATAAGGCCCACATGTGGCCCACATGGTAGATACCGGATGTGGGCCACCAAAGGAACATAATTCATTGCGGTATGTGGGCCAAGTGCAAGTGCCTTATCTGGCCCACCACTGTGCCACACCAAATTTGTTGACTGCGAATACATTTTCAATTATGTTGATTTTGGTTCTTAAGCTCAACATATACTATGTTCCTTGGCAAGCCTCAATTGGAAAAAAAAAAAAATGCAGCTCTAGTTACTCTGTGGCAGCAAGGATGAGGTTCCAAAATAGTTCCTCTAACAAGTCCCACAGAGAGCGGAAAAGAAACACCTTTGCGGGCACGTCGCTCCTGGGCTACAACATGTAGCGTGACGATTCAGTAACTCCAACAGGTCCGCTCTCGACTACTTTGGGCATTTTGAGAGACAGCCCGGCCAAGTGTGAGCTTGTGCTCACAGTTAGGGGATTCACCAACTGCAATGCGTCTCAATCAAGCCTAATGTCTGCTTCTTGGCTTCGCGTACTCCCAACTTTACTTCTCGTACGTTTATTCTACGTGCTAAGGTTAAAAAAAAGGGGGGGGGGAGGGGCGATGGGGGGGATTTAATTCCCCTTCAAATTGTTCAGATTGTGATGAGTCAGCCAAGCGATGTGATTTCCACCTGTTTTCAGAAATAAATGGCCGACTCAGTTACAAGCTGTACATTTTTTCTTGACAATCCGCAGGGAGGAGCGAGTCGGATTCTTTGTTGGCAGACTTGTACCTGCAGTGGACGGGTAGTTGCTCAGTTTACTGTGTCCACAAGCTGTCAGACTAACTGGGAGTTCATAATGGGCAGGGGTGTCACAAAAAAATGGTCAGGAATTCACTATTTTTTGACCAAAGATGACTCCTACAAGCAATACAACTGGAAGTGGGTGTAGCTTTAGCCACCTAATTAAATAAACTGTTAATCTCGTCAGTGTATCTATCGTTAATTTGCTGCTGGTCCCTCTCACTCAAAAAAAAGAAAGGATGTTTTCAATTTCAGCCCTGGAGAGACTGGCTGTGTCCGAATGTGCACCCGGTGTCCTACTGAGGGGGTCACACCATTTTGAAGTAGCACTCAAAATTACCCACAATGCAGTCCGAGTTTGAAAAAAACAAACATGTGATGCATTAACATTTACTAGGGTTTTTTTTTTTTTTTTTATTAAAAAAAAAAAATAATAATAATAATAATAATAAAAAAAAAAAAAAATAAAAAAAAAAAAAAAAAAACATTTACTAGGGGTGGGACGATACGGGTAAACCACGATTCGATGCTGTGACGATATTCGGCTCACGGTATCGATGATATCACGATATCTACGATTTTTGGCATATTGTCAAAACATTGTTTGCAATATATCACGATATGTGACTGAAAAAGCCAACAAATGCCCATAAAAAGGGAAAATGTCTAATTATGCATTTATTCAATACCAAAACTTTGTACAATTTACAAAGTTCTGCATTGTGCCTCACTGCCTCTAAGCCTTTTAACTGTAAACATCGTAAAGTGAGACAAATTAAAGTGCATAAACATTTATAACATAACACTTCACAACTGGACGTTTGTATTTAATTTTTGATTTATATTTTTTATATTCGTTTTTGTTTTCACTTTTATTTAGTCATTTATTTATTAATTTAGTCATAAATAAATGACTCAAAATTGAAAATGAAATGTATTTATTCAGTCAAGTAGTGGGTGCACAAATAGTTTCTTGTGCCATCCAGTGGAAAACAATTGCATTGTTCTCGCTTGTCACTGGCAACGACATTTTTGTTGGAAATCATTCGTTTGTTTATTTTTATTGAAAAATAAAGCGCTATATGTAACTGCTCTCCATTTACCAGTTACTGTTTTGATTAGGGCTGTCAAAGTTAATTAATCACAGAAAAATGTCGCATTAATCACGTATTAACGCAGATTAATCGCACTTTCTTTTTTTTTTACCGCACTTGAGCCTTGAACGTAACCGCGGTTGGTTCCATTCAAGGCTGCGCAGGTCAGTGATGAGGTCGATGCACGGCATTTCCTACGCCTGTTGTTCCAAAATGAGCGGTAAAGCGGCGGTAAATTCGTTACGTTTTTTGAGCAATACACGCATGCATGCAATTGCGTAAACTGTCATGTTGGGGGCGGGATTTTGTTTTCTTTTGGTGTTTTTGTTTTGTTTTGTTTGTCATGTATTCCTTGTCTCTTCCCTTGTCCCGTTATGTCTAAGCACGTCCACCTGAGTGTGTCTTCCCTTCCCAGCGTGTCGACCAATCAGCTCCCCAAGTCTCTTGTATCTTGCCCAGGTGTCTGTTATTTTTCTCGTTACCATGTGGATTTAGTTACCCTGCTTTCTTTCACTTCTGGTTGAGTCATTGTTGTTGTTGTTGCTGCTACTGTCTAGTCATCCCATGTTGCCTTCCATGCCATGTCTTGTTTCCCTCCTGTTTTTGTTGCTTTAGTCTATTTTTTGGCTCTTGTTAATTTTGTTATTTTCACAGAGTACTTCGTTTTGCCTTTTTGTTAATTAAACCCCTTTTTTTTTTTACTTGCATCCCTGCCTTGCCCTGTTTTTGTTGCCCCCTGCATTTGGGTCCTGCCTCCAACACCCCATCCCCCAACGTGACATAAACATGACGGTGTTTTGCAATTATTTTATATTACGTAAGTAATTTAGCTGATTAATCGCGATTAATCAAAATTAAAAAGTGTGATTACAGTCTTCCCTCGCTGTAACGCGGTTCACGTTTCGCGGTCTCGCTGTATCGCGGATTTTTTTTTAAGTGCAATTTTGCATATTTTTTTTGCAGTAATATACCCATTTTATAAAATTTATGAAGTTTTGAACATTATCAATGTTTGAACAAGAGAGAAATGTGAGAACATGTAAATGCCTCAATGAGAAAAGTGTCTAAATTGTGCGGCCTTAAAACATTTACAAGAATTGTAAAACATAAAGCTAACTACTTCGCAGATTTCATTTATTGCGGGTATTTTTTGGAACCGAACCCCAGCGCAAAACGAGGGAACACTGTAATCAGATTAAAAATTGTAATCGTTTGACAACACTAATTTTGATCAAATTGAAATTTTTCATTTGTTGGACTAAAACGTGTATTTTTTTGGAAGAGTAAGTCATTCACTAGCTGTCAACGTCAATTGCAAATCGTGAATTTGGGTGCTAGCCTGAGCTGTTTATAAATCGAATGCAAGTAAATGTGCCTCGAGTTGGAGGACAACAATGCAATTGAGTCAAGCCTCAGTTAGGTTGGAGAATTTCCGGTTGAACGTGCAAAGGTTCATCTTGTGCGTGTGTGACTGGTACAGCGGCTGCGGCTGACTGACCGGCCTCCTCATTAAGGCGCTAGCGAGCCCATTTGGCCCGCTCCTGTAATGGTGTCAGAAACACTTATTTGCTCCACAGCCATCACAGAACATTAACATTCACGACAGCCCATCACCTGAGGAGGGTGAATGGGCGGGGCGGGGCGGGGCGGGGCGGGGCGGGGCTATGATACGGGGCTGCTGAGGGGCTAAGGGAGGGGAGGGGGTCCGCTGGATGTATTTTGTGGGGTCACAGTGCTTGCTTACTGGCGCGGTCGTAAACACGCTGCAAATTGAAGCTATCTAACCTCGACTTAAACACTTATATGAAGCCATAAAGTCGTATTGATCTTGTTATGCAAATTATTTACCATACAAGAGCAGAATTTCTAAGATTATCAATCTTGTTTTAAGATTATTTGTCTTTTATTTCTTATTTAGTTTGGAAATCCTAAAATTAGTTAATTTTCACGCATAATAAGCTAAAATGCTCTAAAAGTCTATGGTCACTAAAAAAATTTAAAAAAATAAAAAATAAAAAATCTAACCCAGACTTAAATGCTTTTTCAAGCCTTTGTCTTGTTTTGAGAATTATATACTTTGCAAGGGCTGAATTTCCAAGATTATTAATCTTGTTTTAAGATTATTTGTCTTTTATTTCTTATTTAGTTTGGAAATCCTAAAATTAGTTAATTTTCACGCATAATAAGCTAAAATGCTCTAAAAGTCTATGGTCACTAAAAAAAAAAAAAAAAAAAAAAAATCAGATATCTAACCCAGACTTAAATGCTTTTTCAAGCCTTTGTCTTGTTTTGAGAATTATATACTTTGCAAGGGCAGAATTTCCAAGATTATTAATCTTGTTTTAAGATTATTTGTCTCATTTCGCACTGAGTTTGTAAATCTTAAAATGGGTTAATTTTTTATGCGTAATAAGCTAAAACAACCCTACAACATACTGTCGTATTTTAAATCCTGATCATATTTACTTAGCTCATTGTCATTCTTTCCAGTGAACAGGCTAACTGCTCTGTGGTAGCGTGTCGACCCTCAGACATGGAGGTTGTGGGTTTGATCCCAGCCTCAGTCAAACAAAACGCAATTATAAATACTGTTTCAGTAGTGATTTACACTTTTAAAAAACAAAAAAAATGAAGTGTTTATGGCTTATTTTAAGATTTAATTGCTTGTTTTGTTACTTAGAATAAGTGCATACAGCTTATTTTAAGATTTAACACATTCACTGCCATAGACGACTATAGACGTCAAAGATGAATTTTTACTGTGCTGGCAGTGAATGAGTTAATTTCCTTGATTTGTTGCTTAGAATAAAGTGTTTTAAGCTCATTTTAAGATTAATATAGCGCTACACATTTTTCTTATTTCAAGAAATAATCTAAGTAAGGAAAATTATCTTACTGCACTGGCAGATAATTTCACTTGTTTCTAGTCAATTTACACTTAAGAACAAGTGTATTTTGTTTCATATTAAGCGGACGTGTTTCATAATAGAGCTGGCGTCAAACACGTACACAATTTATTGTTTTCCATACAATGTAACCACCGCACACATTCCCACAGATATGTATTGCTGTGTGCTGCATGCGTACATGTTTGCATATTTTCATTCTCTTGTGACGTCACACTTTCCGAGATCACATGCACTCCGGAAAACACGCACACGCTTTCAAAATTCCGCATTGGCTGGCGCGCTCTGGGAAATATGCAATCAGCCTTCTAAGTAAAGGTCACATTTGCAATGCAGGTGACTCAAACCAGAAGGCGGCAGGTAATTGGCTGACGGCACCGGGAACACTAATACCTCGTTTCTCCAAGATAATGTGATGGATGGCGAATGCCGGGCATCGCTGTCGTTAGACGTGTTTGGGGGCTAGTGTGGACCGGAGCAATGGCCTCCACTTACTGAGAGTGGAAAGAAAAAAAAAAATGCTTGGGTTGGAGGGCGATGGGCCGTCGGGTATGCGGTGATACGCAGACAGGAAACAGATTGTAGTGAGGTCAAAGAGGAGGGCCTGACAAAGTCCTCCATTCAGATAAGGACAGAAGACGAAAAAAAAAGTGTCTACTGTTTACATTAAAAAAAAAAGTGTTTTGACATTATAGCCGGGTTTACATGGACACTTTTTCGTCATTCCGAATGAGGATCTCTGGTCACTTGTTTACATGTGACGTGATCCATTCCGACCCCCCCCCCCCCCCCCCCCTTTAATCATATCAGCCCACGGCGGCCGCGGGACGCACGGACATCGTTTGTCTGTAACATGAATATTTGAAGTGCATCTTTTTGCCTGAATAAAATACAAAATAGAGATTGCCACTGCCACCTACTGTAGTGGATGTACAATTACACTTTATTTTTGAACCCCAAAAAAAAAGTGTGTTCCCTAGAGTCATATGTGTCATCTGAGCAAAAGAGGACAGTGGCTGACGAGATTGGTGGAAAAGATCGGTTTACTTCTAAGGGATGGGCCGATCGCCGATCTTCCAAATTTAAGGAAATCGGAGCCGATAAATCGGCCGGCCGATCGATCGGCGCACCCCTACTTAAAACGTGTAATATTCACTCTTCTTCCATTTCTCTAAAAGAATATCACTTTTTTTTTTCTTTTTTTTTTTCATTTGGAATGTTAGTTTACATTCATGTGTATGAAAAATAGAGCTTATTGAGCTTTACTCACTTTTTCAACGCACTCTTTATTATTTTCACCACAGCTGTACGTGTCTGTCGGCACGCGTCACCAACCGAAGCGAAACGTTTGCGAAACCGTTGTGGCTATGTTGCCTCAAACCGGAACCTTCGGCTGAAACTCATATCGGCGAGCGGGGCAGACGGCATTGAAGGTTACACGCAAGTAAGAACCCCGCTAAGTGGCAGCCATCTTAATTGAAGTGGGCCGACTCCGGCGGGTTGAACCCTTTAAGACGCGTGCATTATTTACATAATGTGTGCGTCCGCGTTGGGCTGGCGTCTGAGACGCGCTCCATCACACCTCCTTTGGTAGAGGGAATATATTCTATCACTTGCGTTCATGCGGAAACGAGGACTGAGCATCCGCGTGTCCTTGCACACACCGCAGACGCACTAAGACAAGAGAGGCTTATATGCTTTTGCATATTTAGAAAAATGCTACAGTATATAAACCAATTTATTTGTAATATGGCAGTAGGGTTATTATAGTTTGGGAATTTTTCATTTTAGTTTTTATTTTGTTTGAGGGTTTTTTTTAGTTAGTTTTATTTAGTTTTCAGGGTGGTTCTGTTAGGTTTTTTTTATTAGTTTTAGTTCTTTAATAAATGCTTAGTTTTAGTTTAGTTAGTTTTACTATTAGTTTTAGTTTTTTGTCTCTCTTTTTTTTTTTTTAATGTGTATTTCTTGTGCACAATATTAAAAAAAACAAAAAAAAACGCAATGGGCGCAACATCATTATTCCAGTTTATATCAAAATAAATCACTAAAAATCACATTTAAAATCATCCCCAAAGGCTGATGCATTAAATTAATTACCAAAGACTAAAACGAAGGACAGTTTTTGCTATAATTATAGTTAGTTTACATGAAATGTAGTTCATTATCGTTTTTAAAAAAGCATCTTCGTTTTTATTTTATTTTGTTAACGAGATTTTTGAATTTTAGTTTTTCCATTAGTTTTAGTTAACGAAAATAACCTTTAATAGCACCTGTGTTTTTCGACACCCTCCCTTCTTATTTTGACCATCTCCAAACATTTTTCTTTTTATTTTATTTTTTTTAACTGAGTCAAATGCCATTTTTAGCATATGTGGCGGGCCACTCAAAAATGGACGGCGGGCCGCAAATGGCCCCCGGGCCGTAGTTTGGACACCACTGCCTTAGATCATAGATACTATTGCCAATCAGAACGCTATTAATCATAGTAATTAGTAGGGATGTTCGATACCACTTTTTGTCAGACCGATACCGATACTCAGACCCTCAGAACTCACCGATACCGATACCAACTGCCGATAGCAGTAGTATATTTTGACAAATATAACAAAAATCACTAAAAGATATTTTTAAACAAATATATTTCTTTTAATTTTGACAAAAAAACCCAACAAAAAACAGCACAGTCGCTCTTCAAAACGCTCAAAATAAAACACAAAAATGCTCTTTTAGTTTAAGTATTTCCAAACCGTTGAAGTTTTGGTGAAAACCTGCTGCAAGCTAGCGCCACTTACAGGCAAGGAGGACTCACTTAACGTCTTCGCTCGCTTGTATTCGTCTGCGTCACGAGTACTCGAGTACTTGAAAAAAAAGGCTGGTATCGGCCCGATACCGATACCTGGTATCGGTACTCGCCCATCCCTAGTAATTAGTAAGAAAATTAAGTCAAGTAATGAAATGACTGCCCAACAAACAAATAAAAATCAAAATTTGCCACTCACCTGCACTTCAATAAATAAACAAATTTGGTTGCAAGGAAAAGCATGTACAGCGGTTGGAGCGCAATTGACTATTATTCGGCCATATTTGCTGCAGATGAAGTCAAATCCCTCGGCTGCCCTCTCCGCACTCAACAGGTTATTACCGCCGTGACCAAATAAGATTAGCAGCTTGTATTTTCTCAGGTCTCTGCCTGGAAACGGCAAACCTGGCTGTGTATATAATTAGATCGCGATTATAAGCAAGGTCACTGCCAACCGCCACGGCCAACCGACATTTGTGCGGGTGAACGCGCGGGTGTGTGCGTTGGCTGCGGTTGTCAGTCGCGGCCTCCCTGCAATCGCCGCGCGGTCGATTGTGTCCGCGTATCTGCATGTGTGTGCGTTTGGGATCGTGACGGATAATAACTACAGTGGAAAAATTCAGTCGAGCACGAGGAAGTAAAGACGTAAATTAGCGCAAAAGTGTGGAAAGAGTCATTTAAGCAGTCGTATGAATAATAAAACTTTGAACATGTTGTTTTGTTTTTCTGTGCCAAATCAAATTGTTTCTAAATATGCACCTCTGAAAACTTGGCAGATGTTTGTAGTCCGTGTCAGTCCATCGATATCCTGTTTATTCAGTCTGCATAGGAATAATCACTTGTGCAAATAGAAAATGTACTTAGCAGGATTTTTAGGTCTGTAGGTCAATGTTTTTGTTATAGCTGTTATTTTTGTTTATGCATTTGTTCATTTTGGTGCAAAATTTTAAATGTTTCTTTACTCCTATGAGTTGTTCTTTTTATTAGCACTCAATTATATATTCTGTTATCAATGTTTTTTTCTAATGCAGTAATACCGCGAATACCGCGAATACCGTGAATACCGCGAATACCGTGATACCGCGATACCGTGACGCAGTGAATCTAAATAGTTTGACAATATATTTAGATTAGGTTCGTTTTGTAAAGATAAATTCATCACCTGATTTTGATTACATTTTGGTGTGTATTCTCCCGTATATATAGAATGTCAACACACCTCTGTTCAAATGTTTTTGTGAAATAAAAAGTAAGTCTGAAACAAACAATTTAAAAATGTCCCGTAGCCTGCAAAACGCAACTTTTTGGCTCTCAAGCAGAAGCCTGAATGTTATGACTGTGTTTTGAGTTGGGTCATTGTGTTGCCATGATGTTGATGATTGTCAGTTACGATGCAGTTGATATGTCCCTTGTGACGATATTTGTAGTTGCTATGCAGTTGCTATGTCCCTTTTGATGTTGATGTTGTCAGTTGCTCTGGTACTATATTAGCCATTCTTAATTTTAGTCACACTTGTTTTGTCATATAGGCCTTTATTCTGTCATATAGAATTATCATTGCCCTATAGCGAGAGTTACGCAATTACACTTTTGCCACAACGTCGAGATTCCTGAGCCGAGGTTTCTCTCACCTTGCCGAGGTTTCCTATCCCAACTCTTCCATGCATTGCAACATTCTTCCATGCATTAGAACTTTAAAACTGTTCACAATTACCTCCATCTTGTCTAAGGCCCAAGGTCCATCTTGAGAAAATTAGCGCTGACGACACTACCATGCTCAACTGCAGCTATGATGTTCTTCTGGTGTTGTTTTCGAAATCATACCTTTTGGAAATATGGCCAAAAAGTTCAACCTTGGTTAACTCATTCACTCGCCGCCATTTTCACAGAAGCAGTCCCTTTCGCTCCCGGCTGTTTTACTGGATTTTGACTGATTTTGCAAGGCCCACAGAATATTGTGTTCAATTGCTATGAAAGCATGAAACCTATCCAAAGAAAGAATAAAATCTCTTCTTTCATCAGGAAAAAAAAGTATGTTTCCGTTTTGCAGCAATTAGCATTAGAAGAGAGCTAAGTTTCATCAGTTTTCACAAATCTATTCAAAATTGTAAGTAATTGAGCTGTTTTTCTACATGGCCCTGGTTGATCTCCTTTGCTCTGCTGCCACATGCTGGCCGTTTGTGTAATAACTACCATTTCTGCAGTTGAGAGGCTGCATCAAAGCCTTCTGTATGCTCTAGCATAAAAAAAAATAATTCAAAAAAACGTATAAATACGTCTTTGGGACAATTAGCGCATTAAAAAAAACGTATTTATACGTTATTGGGAGTAAATGAGTTAATCAGTCCATAACTAAATCTTCCAAACCTATGTGGAAAAACGTGTTAAGAAATCAAGGTTGAACTTTTTTTTTGCCATAATTCCATGTACCTTCATTAAAGCTTCAGGTTTTGTTTTTGCTCTAGTGGCTACTGTGCTCCTTCCCTTTAAACCATCGATTGCAGCTTGTTTATTAACTCATTTTCTCCCAAAGACGCATAAATATGTTCTATTTTAAGCATAACCAGTGTCCCAAAGACGTATTTATATGTTTGTTTGTTTTTTTATGCTAAAACATACAGAAGGCTTTGATTGTAGCCTCTGAACTGAAGATAACGGTTGAAGCAATGGTAGTTATTACATAAACGGCCAACAGGTGGCAGCAGAGTATAAGAGATCAACCAGGGCCATGTTGCAACAAGCTGTTTTCACCACAGTTTTCAACAGATTTGTGAATAATGATGAAACTGAGCTATATTCTAATGCTAATTGTTGCATAATGGAAACAGAGAGATAGAAATATAGTTTTTTTTTACCCCCCACGCCCGATGAATCAAATTCAAAATCAGTGAAAATTGAGCAAAACGGCAGGGAGCAAAGGGGGTTTGCTCTAGTGAAAATGGCTGCGAGTGAATGCGAAACATTGACGACACTCTTCTCCTTCCTCTCGTTTGCCATCTGCTTCCCATCTCTCTGCGTTGCTTGAAAGTTACTAAATAATGGAAGAATTACGGGTATTTTATCCCGCCATTCTTCACGCGCAGTTTCACACAATTTTGCGCTCAGAGGGCTTTTTCCAAGTGACTTGAAAAATCTTCCCGTCGCGTCGTCTAATAGATGTCTCGGCTGCCCACTTTTGTCCTTCACAATTAGTTTCCATTGAATGCTATTGATCTTTACCGCCGTTCGAATTACACGCACGCACAAAAGTCTGCACCAAACCACCAAAGATGTTAGTAGTCATTAAGAGCAACTCTGTGTTTTTTCTCCAGTGCTAATTATGTCTGGCTGCTGGTGTTAGCTATCCTCAGTGGGTGAAAGTAAGGGAGGTTTTGGGGGGGGGGGGTGAAAACTCCACAAGGGACAAAAAATAGAATCACTCCATGCACCAGTGGAGATCTGGGGTCCTGTCACGTTTGTGCACGGGTGTGTGTATGTGGGGGGGGAGTGTCTGAACGCATGGCTATCCCGCCACTGTGAAGCCTACGGAGAATAGACCCTAATAAAATAAATATGACTCGGATAAGGGAAAAAAGTGGAAAGTGTTTGTCCCCTGGCACGTCTCCCTCAGAGTGTGTAATCTATTGTGTTCGCCGTGTGCCTGGAATTTCCCCTGCTTCAGTAAAAGATTCTCGCCATGTCTTTGTTGGATTTAATTTCACATAAAATCCAGAAATGCATCCAACCATCTTATCCAATTTTCTATACCATATTTATTCTATATCTTCATTAGGGTCATCGTGGGTGTGTTGGAGCAAATCTCAAGTTGATTTTGGGGAAGAAACCGAGTTTAGTTGTTCTGGACAACAATTATTCAACCTGGCCTTGAAAATCATGTAGTTAGCTATTTTTACTTATATTTATTTGGGATGCACGATAATATCGGTGGCCGATAATTATCGGCAATTATCGACCTATTTGACGTCAAACAGATGAACCAGAAAATAGAGAAATCCGCCGATAATTATCGGCAATTATCAACCAATTTGACATCATACAGATAAAGCAGATAATAAAGAAATTCGCGGAGAAATTATCAGCAATTATCGACCAATTTGATTTAACACAGATAAAGCTGATAATAAAGAAATTTGCCAAAAATGATCGGCAATTATCAACCAATTTGGTGCCATACAGATAAACCAGATAATAAAGAAATTTGCCGATAATTAGGCAATTATGAAACAATTTGGTGTCATACAGATGAACCAGATAATAAAGAAATTCGGCAAAAATTATCGACAATTGTCAACCAATTTAATTTCATACTAACTAAATTAAAAAAAAAAAAAAAAAAAAAAAAAAACAATAAAAACTAAAATGAAAAATTCCAAAACTATAATAACCCTACTGCCATATTACAAATAAATTGGTTTATATACTGTAGCATTTTTCTACATATGCAAAAACACACATAAATTATTTGTACAATTTTTAGGACTAAACACAATTTCTCTTCAAAACAATATGTGGCCCTTGCGTCCTTCTGATTTTGCGTATGTGGCCCTCAAATGCAAAAGTTTGCACACCCCTGCACTACAACATGAAAACCTTGATATTCACATAACGACAGCTCTCCTCCCTTTGTTCATCAGGTGAAACTATTGCAGATTGTGTTGCAATCTATGTTTGAACTGCGTCCTCTCCTATATTTACTCGCGGTCTAAACAGGGGTGCTTTTCAATATGTACAAAACAGATTTGGCTGGCGTCTCTTGAGTTCAGTCATTCTGCCCTTTTCTGTGCTATGGCAGCAGTTCAATGATACTTTCTGTCAGCGATAGGACATGCAGAAAGCTCTTTCGAACCCTGTTACGACAACATGTAGCTAATATGGCAGCAATATATAAACAGAAGTTTGAATTCTGCGATGAAAATCATTTGCGTGACACCGAGTTCGGACTTTCCTCCCATTTGGGATGCTTTGCTAGGCTTTGCTTGTTTGTGGTTTGCTGCATTTGTGGTTTTGTTGCTTGACATTGAAGAATATTTAATATTTTTGTTTAAAAAAAAAAAATGTTTCACGGCGTCAACTGCAGTGGATGAGCACATCAGCAAGATTAATCAAGACCAGGGTTGTCAAACTCATATTAGCTCAGGGGCCGCATGGAGGAAAATATATGACTAAGTGGGCCGAATCGGTAAAATAATGGTAAAATAGAAATATTAATATATAATAATAAAATAATGAAACTTATTGCATGTCTTTGCGATGTGCATATTGCATGGGCCGATATCACCATGTCGATAATTTTTCGATATATTGTGCAGCCCTACCCAAATCCACTCTTTAACTCATTCACTCCCAGCCATTTTTGTGAAGCAACCCTCTTTGCTTCCGGCTGTTTTGTTGGATTTGGACCGATTTTGCAAGGCCCATGGAATATTCTGTTCTATTGCTATAAAAACATGGAACACACCAAAAGAAAGATTCGAGTCTCTGTTTTCATCAGGAAAAAAAAGTACATTTGTATCTGTTTCCGTTTTGCAGCAATTAGCATTAGAATATAGCTAGGGTTCGTCCATATTCACATTCCTGGTAAAAACACTGACAAAAAGAGCTTGCTGCAACATGGCCCTGGCTGATCTCTTATTCTCTGCTGCCACCTGTTTTCCACAATAACTACCATTGCTTTAAGCCACCTCTTCATGTCAGAAGCTGCATCAAAGCCTTCTGTATGCATCTTGCATTTAAAAACATATAAAACGTGTAAACACGTATTTGGGAGGGAAGGACAAAGTGTTGAAAAACGTTTTTACACGTTTTTGGCATTGAATGAGTTAACATGGTGATCGGCTTCAACTTTGCCCGATCGAACCATTTTTTTCATTGTTCTTCTTCATCCTCAAGGGCGTCCTGCAGGTTTCCCTGCTCCAACGCATCTGTTTCCAATGAACAGGATTATTATCAAGTGTGTTGGAGAAGGGAAACAAACAAAACCTGTCGGACTCCGGCCCTTGAGGACCACCACTGATTGCAGCACATTTTAGCTAATTATTTATGCTTTTTTTAATTTATTTTTTTGCCCAGAACCTGAAAGTACCATATTTTCCGCACTATAAGGCGCACCTTCAATGAATGACATATTTTCAAACTTTTTCCATATATAAGGCGCTACAGTAGAGGCTGTGGTTTTACGTTATGCATCCATTAGATGGTGCTGCGCTACAGGGAATGTCAACAAAACAGTCAGATAGGTCAGTCAAACTTTATGAATAGATTACAAAACAGCTTTCTGGCAACTCCCAAAATGAATAAACAGCTGTTTTATTATTTTCTCTGAGGTAAAAGTACTCGTATTAGGTAGCGATCCAAGATGGCGGGATCTTCTGCCGATCGTGTAGGGTCACCGCTAACGTATTGACAGCGAGACCTGTTGCGGCTCAATTTTGATCCATATATAAGGTGCACTGGATTATAAGGCGCATGGTCAGCTTTTGAAAAAATTGAAGGCTTTTAGGTGCGCCTTATAGTGCGGAAAATACGGTAATATGAAAGTATATAAAAAATGGCCACACTTTATTTTTTTTCCCCAGCATACTTTGAATGAAGCTTTGTATTAGTGAAGGTTAGCATGTTCACTTTCTTGGACGTCTAATTAGATGAGCTTGTTTGACAGGTGCACAGATGTGTCAGAGGTCTAATATGGCATAAGGTCTGATACATCAAATTAAAAACCACAAATTCATGAGAAAACTTTTTTTTTTTTTTTTTTTTATCTTATCAAAGTCAAAGAAGTAATTATGATGAAGGCTATGACTGGAGGTTTTTGTTCTTCCGTTGCGCGCTTGTCACGTCACGAGAACACAAGACGTTGCTTTGATAATTACACACCAAAATCCCACAATTTCTCTGAACGGGATCTCACAATATGACACGCCGACTTACCTGTAAAGACTTTTTAACAAGGTAAGTTATAAGTAGGCGTATGCCACGTAGACCGTATTTAACGCGACGTCCATTTAATATTTCACTTCCTACTGGCACAAGAGGATCAAAAAAAAAAAAAAAAGGTTAATTAAGCCTCATGTTATGTTGTGGGTCAGATTGACCCATAGAGTAGTAATTATAAGTAATTATATTATACATGTACATGTATGTGTTTCACGTGATTTTGTAATTTGCATTCCTGTTTCTGACACTTTTGGGATAATGGGTCAAATTGGCCCATGCAGGAATATGAGTGTCATACGTGAGAAACCGATATTAATGAGTTAAATAAATCCCTGTGCATAATTATAATTATAAAATTCTTCTTCTTCTTCTTCTTATTATTATTATTAT